>NC_088309.1:14509870-14812901 GCF_910592395.1 Lineus longissimus | reverse complement strand
ATGCAAGTTCTGTGGTCGGGAACACCCTATGCGAAAAACGGATTGCCCTGCCTGGGGCAAAACGTGCAGTCAGTGTCATGGCGAGAATCACTTCCGGGCAAAATGCAAAAAACCTGGTGTGGTCAAAATGGTTAGTGCTGATGCTGATGATGATGATGAAAATGACGATTATTGGATGGCCAATGTCATGACTGGTAAACGCAAACGAGATATTCTTACCGCCAAAATGGAGGTCAATGGAACTCACCTCCACTTTCAACTGGATAGTGGGGCTGAAGTTAACACCATTTGCCAGAGGTTCGTAAAAAAGGAACAGGTAAAAGACACCCCCCAGCGGCTCGTGATGTGGAACAACACGAAGGTACAGCCACTAGGGGAAGCCACACTACCGGTCATAAACGTTCGCAATAAGCTACGATATCTGGTGAAATTTGTGGTGGTGCCTAACAGTCTCAGTTGTTTGTTAGGCCTCGATACCATTCGCGCGATGGAACTCATTACCGTCAATGCTGACAAATTTATTGCACAAGTAAAGAAACAGGAACTTGGTGATCTAGGTGAGGCACATCTGTGTGTGGACACGGACGTCAAGCCACGTGCTTTGCCTTGCAAGAACGTACCCGTCGCTATCAATGGGGATGTAAAGCTTGAACTTGAGCGTTTAGTGGAGATGGGTGTCCTCCAGGGGGTTACTGAACCTACGCCATGGGTTAGTCAAATGGCAGTTGTTCGGAAACCCAATGGAAAACTTAGAATCTGTATTGACCCTCAGGCATTGAACGTTGCCCTAATGAGGGAACATTACAAGTTACCTACTGTTGATGATGTGTTACCCATGCTTCATGACGCAAAAGTGTTCAGCAAATTAGATGTCAAAAATGCATTCTGGCACATTAGGTTAGATGAGGCGTCTAGCTTACTAACTACGATGATTACTCCATTTGGACGTTTCCGCTGGACTCGTCTTCCTTTTGGGCTCAAAGTATCCAGTGAAATCTTCCAGCGCAAACTTACAGAAGCTCTCAGCGGACTTGACGGTGTTTTTACGATTGCGGATGATATCATAGCTGCTGGGTGTGGCAAAACGAAGAGTGCTGCACTCGAGGACAATGACTCTAAGCTTGAAAAGTTGTATCAGAGATGTGATGAGCGTCACATCATCTTGAATAATGATAAAAAGGAAGTAGGCAAACCAGAAATTAGATTTCATGGACACCTTTTTACAGAGGAGGGTGTTAAAGCAGATGACTCAAAAGTGGAGGCAATCATGAGGATGCCTAACCCCACTGATCTTCCAGGTGTAAAACGTTTCTGTGGCATGGTCCAGTACATGGCACGATTTTTACCTAACTTATCCGCTGATCTTGAACCTATACGCGCCCTCACCCGCAAAGAGACCGCGTGGAACTGGTCGGGTGATTGTGACAAGGCTATGGACACTGTAAAGAAGAAACTCTCAGAGACTCCAGTTTTAGCCTATTTCGATACCAACAAGGATGTCATGCTACAGG
Organism: Lineus longissimus; assembly: GCF_910592395.1. NCBI lineage: Eukaryota > Metazoa > Nemertea > Pilidiophora > Heteronemertea > Lineidae > Lineus > Lineus longissimus. The sequence goes on along the minus strand of NC_088309.1, from coordinate 14,811,390 downwards.
TTGATAGTAGCAAGGATGGTGTTGGTGCGGTACTCCTACAGGATGGCCGACCTGTGGAGTATGCGTCACGCTCGCTGTCCTCGGCAGAGCGAAACTGGGCGCAAATCGAAAAGGAGCTGCTTGCCGTGGTGTATGGTCTGGAAAGATTCGATCAATATACTTATGGGACCAAGGTGGTCGTAGAAAATGATCACAAACCTCTCTATTCGATTCTTCGCAAGCCACTCAGCCAAGCCCCAAAGCGTCTGCAAGCGCTGATGATGCGAATTCATCGATATGACGTTGATTTTCGTTTTCTGAAAGGTTCCGAGTTGATAATTGCAGACACGCTGAGCCGAGCATATCTGGATGTGCCAGATACCACAACCCGCATATTAAACGTGAAATCTGCCTATACCATGTCTGATGCCAGACTTGAGGAAGTTCGCAAAGCTACAGACAATGACAATGCTCTAAAAACCCTTGAATCCCTGATTCTGAAGGGGTGGCCAGAGTATAAACACTTGGTACCTTCAGACGTGAGGGTATACTTTGACTTCAGAGACACTCTTAGTTGTGACAACGGGATCATCTTAAAAGGCGAGGCTATTCTCATTCCTAGTTCACTCAGGCAGGATATCAAACAGCGTTTGCATTCAGCACATCTTGGCTATAATAGCATGGTAAGGCGTGCTCGTCGTCTCGTATTCTGGCCTGGTCTCGCTCAGGACATAAAACAGTTGGTGGCCTCATGTGAGCCGTGTCAGGCGCTGAGGGCCAGAAACCCCAAGGAACCGTTGTTACCTCAAGATGATGGACGAGGCCCCTGGGATAAAGTGGCCAGTGACATCTTTGAAATCGAAGGACAGCGATATCTGGTCACCATTGACTGTTACTCCAACTTTTTGGAAGTTGATCCTTTGCCGTCTATGACTAGTGGTCGTGTGATTGCGATACTAAAGAAACATTTCTCGCGCTACGGCATTCCGAGGATTCTCATAACTGATCCGGGATCTCAACTTACGTCCGGTGATTTTCGAGAGTTTACCAAGAACTGGGGAATCACTCATGTGGAAAGTTCACCGGGGCACCATAGTGCTAATGGCAAGGCGGAGGCGGCCGTTAAAGTCGCCAAACACCTGTTGATCAAAACTCGCAAAAGTGGGACTGACCCAAATTTGGCATTACTCGAGTTGCGCAATACTCCTAGGGAAGACACCGGTCGTAGTCCTGCGGAGATGTTATTTGGGCATTCTACTCGTTCAGTGATTCCGTATATTCAGCAAAAGCCTAGTGGTGGAGATTCAGTTTCTCTAAATCCGAGGAGGGAAAGACGGAAGGAGCGAATGAGACAGTCTCATGATAAAAAAGCATGTGAATTACGTAGGCTCCCAGTTGGGCAAGTCGTGTATTTTGAGTACAGGGAAAGAGAGCGTTGGATTCTGGGTACAATAGTGGGCGTACTTGGGAATCGCACTTATGAAGTTGAGGGGAGAACCGGTGGTAAATATCGGAGAAATAGGGTACAAATGCGGCCTACTGCGGTAAAATTGCCATTACGACCAAGTGGTCTTCACAATCCAAATGTTCTTTTTCCTAATGCTCCACAACAGGTGTTGGATTTGCCAGAGAGCACTCCTGATAATTTGCCTCAAAATCAAAGTGTCAATCATGCTCCACAAAATGCCACTCCGCCGGTTGTTGAAAACTCTTCTCTAGACTATAATCATGGCCAATTGTCTGGTCCGAAGCCGACGGACACTGTGCCTACTCCTCCAAGACGCACAAGCACTAGAATCCATGTTGCGCCACAATATTTGAAAGACTATGTGAGAAAATAGACCATGTTCAGGATTATGATGTTTGAATCTGACTCCAAAACATACCTGTCTTTATGAACAGTCTGGAGTTGACATTGTCTCTATTATTGTTGTGTCACTGTGTTTGTGAGCTTGGAGGCAAGTGCGTCAAAAGTTTTCATAGTTATATTTGCAGTTTACAGCATATAAGTGTAATTAGCCCGTTAGTTTTAGAGGATTCATCAAAGTTGTATTTTGGTAGCGTTTTAAGTTTATAGTTAACACAAGTTGGTTTTGGTTGCTAATAAGTTGTACCTGTCGAGTGTTTGTGTAATCGCGTTCGAGATTATTCTTATTATCTTAAGAAGGGGGGATGTTGCGTGTTGTGTCTTCGGCTGGCCGCACGGCGAGCCTGGGAGTTGTGTTTTGAGGTCAATAAAACTTATAGAGTTCTTCCTGTTTTCGTCCAGATTAATGCACAATTACTCATTGTGGAGGACCAGAAGTCGGCTCCGCAACAACATTATCGTCTTCTGTCCAAGTAGAAGACCCGCTAGTGCTATGAGAAAGTTCTGACCATGTCTCTCAGTCTCATCAGAAAAAATTGTTTTTATATCATTCATATCATTAGGCTAATACCACAGACATGACAGAGCAACTAAATTAAAACCTAACAGAAAATGATCTGATGATAAATCAACTAGAAAATACAAGGTATTTTAGTTAGTATCAGTGTGAAACACTAAAGACTGAGTCAACAGGAGTGAATCCTGCCACTTGGAATAAAGATTCAAAAGTTCAGCATTTTGCCACTAGTGAAATGTGGTCTTTACTTTTCTTCAAGAAAGGTGATGTTGCATTTACGGTTCAGTGTGAATGATGCGCACTATCTGAATGAGATCTTAACCAACAACAAACACAGAACTTACAGTGGATTGAGTAGTTTATAGATGATGAGCCAAACTCATTTGACACCTGAAGGGGCAGGACATCGTACAGATTGCCATTCAGATGCTGCACTGGAACCGGTACTGAAGAACTAGTGCTAGTAACAGTCACATGTCCTGGGGGGCGGTAAGGAAGACTTTGCGTCTTCAAGTGATTTCCTTTACCCGCTACTTGATACTTAAAAGAAATTCGACCTTTCTTCATTTCAACACCTGAAATAGCAAAGATTTAGAATTCTATGACGTAAATAGACATCATCGTTTGAACCCTATCATTGAAACCTCAACTCTGTTTGTTTCATGCGTAATTAGTGGGCCTATACCAGTCTGCACCATCCCTGTTTTCAGAGAATTATTTTACCAATATAAACATTGTGGATGTCCGGACATACTGTAGTCGGAGCCCACATGGCCAAACCATGAAATAGGCCGAGTTCAGAGTTTGAATGCGACTTCCTCATTGGTGGATCGTTAAATTATTCACAGGGGGGACACAGACGGACTTGTGGGTAATCTAAAACGTACCGCCAGCCTTTCTGCCATCTGCTTATAGTTGTACATGTACTGAAATCCAGTTTGGTAGAAGGCCTCTAGCATGTCTAGCTTACCTAATGCCACTGCCAGCCATGATGTCCAGCCCCAGGGCATGGCCCATTGTCACGGATGGCGGCCGGCCATGGCATGGCTGATGCAGGGGCTACTAGGGTAGGCTAGATTAGAATCAAGAATGGCTAGGGCCTACCCACCCTTGACCCTAGGCCTAAGAGCTAGGCCCAAGCCTCATTATATAGCTCATGCCGTCATGGAAGTATTTAATTATAATTGTTATGGACTTATTGTGACAACAGCATGGTCCATCATGGTGGTGGTAGGCTAGCCAACACCATAGCAGTCATAGGCCTAGCCTACACGTATTGGACATGTTATGTTGCATGTGTTGTGTAGTGTGTATACTGTAGGCCTGGTGTAAAATGCTTGCCCTAGGCCTACTCATAACTGAAAAGTTGAGTTGAGTCGAGAGAGAGTGCTTGCTAGAATCAGGCTATAGCCTACTGCATGCATAGATCGTATTCATACCTTTAAAATATACCAATCGATCAACTCAAATTCCTCCAAAAACATGATTTTCCAAAATTAATATTGCAATGGCCAAATTGGCGCCAAATGCATGTGCATGAGTTTCGCGGTAGAGCGGAGCAATCAAACCTCGGTTATAGTTCCAGCGCTAGAGTCTAGAGAGACTGGCTAGTGATTGGCCAGTAGTGGTAATACGTACACTGACCACAGAGACTGGGCAGGAGTACCTAAACTCTGAGTATACAACCCTGTTACCGATCCCTTGTGGTCCTGGTAGCTGATCGCTCGGGCGCGCGGGCGGGCGCGCGATGGCTGGACGAGAGGTGACGGGGGGGGGGGGGGGGGGGGGGGGCATGTGGCTGGTGTCTAGAAGCCGTTTAAATGTCCTAGGATTAGGATTGAATGTCCGGGAAACAAAGGATTCTTTAATTCGCTATATACTATAAGCTATTGACGGTCGTGGTCTCTATAGAGCCATGTGAGCGAGCATAATACAATAGGTCCAGACACTTTTTCCAGGGGACATTTTCTACTTCTACACCGGCTGTGAACAGCATCTACATTGACATAGCCCTTGTGCGCGTGTGGCCGGTGGGTGGGTGCCGGGGTGGGTGGGGAAGTAAAAAGGGGTCCGGCCTTTTAGGTTTTTGACGGGCACGTTTAGGGCTGGCCGCCGCGCCAAAAGGCCGACGCCCGCCCGCCAACCCTTGTCGAAGGGGACGCGTCGACGGCCGAGAGGGTCGTCAAACCAACCGTTGGGTGATTAGGCAAGGGGAATCTGCAGCGTAGGCCTTACGTGCTACTGGCTGGCTGGTCCTGGGCAGGCCCCAGCCTACCGCATCATCTCGGAATTAGCGGGCGAGAGTTTGGCGTTACTGATTAGGCCTACTGCACACTAGGACACTTTTTCCAGGGGGGCAATTTTTACTTCTACACCGGCAGTCAGGTGTCGTCTTCTACTAATGAGGCTGCACTTGGGGCCTAAAGAGACAAAAGAAGACGTCTTATCCACACGTGTAACAGGCACTGTCGTATCCAAGCCGGGGATCCAAGCCCTCCAAAGATGAGACCGCATATGCGAGACACAACGCAAACAAGAGGCCCAAGGGCCTGGCGCTCAGCTGAAATGGATAGGTGAAGGCAAGGGCCAAGTGTGTGTCGGTACCGTTATTATGAGGCAACGTGAAGCTATAACGTCTAGCACGCAGAAGTGCTGGTGCGAAGACCTTCTTGCTATATCAGTGCATGCTGAAGTACTGAGTTGACGTCACCCTGCTATATGACGTTGCCGTTGCAGTAGTGGGGTGTGTGATGACGTCAAGGAGTTGTGTGGTGACGTCAAAGAGTGGAGTCCTTGTCTTCATGCAGCGTAGGTGGAACTAATAACATGCACATGGACACAAGGTACATAATTATTACAGTGTATTTTGTGAGGTGGGGCCTGGTGCTTTACAATGGTCAAATGAACCGACTGTTGTCTGGACATTGATGAAGTGGATGCAGCCAAATGTTTGGGACGGTCTTTTTTGTATGTGAAGAAAAGAAGATAAAGAGTTGGTTAACAAAATGAACTTTATTGGTGTGACAGATATTTGATGCCTTTCGGCAGATATTTGAAGCGCCTTGCGGCAGATATTTGTTGCCTTGCGGCAGATATTTGATAACGCTCTCCGGGAATGGAAAGCAGTAAAACGAGTAAGCACACCTTACTCTGAATGTGGGAACAGCAAGTGCTTTCCTGGACTTGAAATGTGCCAACGACTCCTCTTGCAATAACCAACAACAGTAAATCTGTAAAAAAAGAGAAGAGAAATTAACACAGACTGAATAACAAGAGGCCCAAGGGCCTGGCGCTCAGCTGAGTTAATATCATTAATATCTTCCCGGTGTTTAGTTCATTATGCATGAAAATGGCATGCTCCATGGTATTTGATATCCTTTTGCGTTCACTACGGTACCAATGTTTTTGGTTGACATAATTATGCCACTGTTCATTCCTCAATCCTGACCATAATTCGGGTGAAATCATCGTATGAAAATATTTTTACCGAAACATGAAGTTTATGCCATGAATGAGGATACTCATTCTCGTTTACAAGTACGAAGTATTTTCCCGCGAATATTCAAAACTGCTTGGCTCCTTGCCAGTTAAATAACATGTGACTATACACAAAATAGAAAACTTTGATGGAAATTGTAAATCATTTTTTATCTATCAGGGGAAACAAGCTGATGATGATCAAATAAATCATTCATGAGAAATCGTTTTGTTGCTGAAGCTTGCATGACGAAGTTCATGCTAAACCTTTTCTTGTGCTCTACTGCGCCACCGTAGTTTTCTATTTAGACCAGCGATGACGTCATTTCTGGTGATTCCCTACGTTGTCCAATGAGCGCTTTTTAAAATGTGCCATTTGGTATCGTACAGTATGCAATGTATTTTTTCAGCGCTGCCAGTTGCCGAACAGAATGCCGTAGCTCCCTCAATTTCCAATCAATTTTTATGGGAGTGACATTATTGTATTGCTTAGAATGTCTACTTTTTACTCATGAAAGAATCGTAGAACTAAAACATAATAGGCGAACAGAATCATGCCGATTCACTGCACATACTGTGGGAATTCTCCACTTCAAAATACATCGGCGATGTCATCGCGAACAGAGCATGCACTTCCGATATCGTTTTCACAGAAATGTGGCCAAATTTTCAAGAACTAATTTCTGAATTTAGTCCCTAAAGACCTTATGACTACCACTGAAACGAACTAGTGATAATATCGCCTACCAGACTACTTTTTAAGCAGAAAATTGGATACTTGAGTGTCATTGAGCTCCAAGATTATTGCACATGGCGTAAACAACATGCCGCCATTTTGTCTCCGCTTCGGTATTTCGTACGCCGCTTATAATGCACCTTCTCAATTAAAACCAACATAATAAGGCCTTACATCGTTGATTGAATAGGAACACCACACAAAACACAATAAAGTGGGGGTACAATCGATTACGAAGCTGAAGTGAACAGTGGTATTCCTGGAGCCACTGCTTTTGTTGTGTAGCTGCCATGTTTTGAGAACTGGCAAATAGGAGACTTCATTGATGGCTGACGTCATCGGGCGGGAATTTGAATCGGCAGAAATAATTAAAAGGCAGGTAGCGCCCTCTCCTGTTAAAATTTTGAACTTTTTCTCAATAAAATAGATTTTCAAGAATTTTATCTTAATATTAGAGCATATTTCGACTAATTCTGCTGCTCCTAGGCCAATATAGGCCAGTTTCCTTCATGCACTCTCGCTCGCAGGAAGTAGGTCGAATGGCGACAAATTTTGTTTTGAAAGTAGAGTTTGACCAGAAGTATCCAGAAATGCAAAATTGAAGTCTCTAGGTCTTACGGTTACAAAATGTGCACCATGGGTTTAACGGACGGATGGATGGATGGATGGATGGACAGACGGACGCCACTGAACAACTTATTTGACAAGCTCGGCTGACTTAGTCAGCTGAGCTAAAAAAGGGTGACATAGACGGGGAAATGTACACCACCGGATACAGTCTGTGCTTGACCAGGCATACTTGACTTGCCAAACTCAGCTCGACGCCGAACTGCAGCGCCACTCGCGGACAAAGATAAAACAACTCGACATTTTTTTCACCGGTTTTCTCGCTGCGCATGCGTACCAGTGTCATCTTTTGTTGATTTCCGCTGGTACGCATGCGCAGCGAGAAAACCGGTGAAAAAAATGTCGAGTTGTTCTATCTTTGTCCGCGAGTGGCGCTGCAGTTCGGCGTCGAGCTGAGTTTGGCAAGTCAAGAATTAGTCTCACAGACTGAACCATAGTGAGCCGAGAGCTGGGCTTAAAGATGAGCGAGTGGTGTACTACATTTTGAAAATTGTCTATCGTCTACGACATGTGACAGAACAGGATCTAGTGGACTTAATGATGAGGTTCTATCAAATAAGGTGTCCATCAATTGAATCATGAGGGCCTGTTGAGTTATCCTCTTAGGCTATCGTTTTTGTCTTTTTTTACAGCCAACAGTACAACCATGCACAGCGCAGTGTACAGACAGTACAGGATTGCAAACCAAAAACATGAGCATTGCTGCCTAACGAAACTGCAGTGGAATTCATACTACGATGTCATAATGTGACTTTCAAAATAATTTTTTTCACGGCCAATGACCAGACAGGGAGAAAACAAACGTAAATGGCGAGATTTGTTGCAAAATTGCCAACCACAACAACTCAGGGACCGTAGCCAATATGGCCGACGGCGAATTCTCCGGTCGCTCGCGCAGTCCATAAACAAGCATCAATTTTACCAACTCTGGGTGCAAGCTTGGTCATCAAAGTTACAGAACTGTTAGAAATACATCTAAACAACATAAATATACAGTTAAAAGTGCATAAAAATCCCGTTTCAACCTCCGGGCGCTACCTTTTTTTCTCCGCCAGACTTTGGGCCCTACCGGTCGTTATTTAGTGCGACCGCCACCAGAGTGTTTATCAAGATCTTTCGCCGTTTTAATTGCGCGTTTTAGGCAGATTAATCAATTATTACATGCATGCATTATATATCCCCGAAATGATAACTGCGTAGGCTATTTGAAACTAAGTTCAGATATTATTTTCGATCTTTGAACTGAATTAAGGCGAGTGATTCTTGACACCCGGTCGACAAATCAGGACTTGCAAAATTCACGTGAGATCGCTTGCATCATCGGCACGTTTGAAAGCCGAATTTCACAAATTCCACAAATATTTATCACATACTATATGTATCACCACAAAGGTAACTCTCTAGACTATTTGAAACCAAGTTCAGATACTTATTTTCACAAAGATTCGAAGCTATGCAAGCGATTTTTCAGTGGTAGAGATCGACGGAAACAAATTTCTCGCTCTAAAATGACATGAGACGAGCACCAACTTTCGCTAATTTGTGCACAAAATTTCCGCAATATTATAAAAAACTATCGATAAATCTGAACTATATAGACTCTTTGCAGTACCTTCACAAATTTCAGGTACATGGTCATGTTGATTAAAAGAGTATGAACCGATTGAACATGAGAAAGTTCAGTCACCTTCATTGAAGCAGCGACTACCGCCATTTTTAAATGGTGGCATCTCTTCTATCGATCGGCCAATCAGCAGCACTGCTTGCAAAAAAGTTGAGCCACCGCCAAATTTGAAATCGCCAAAATTCAGTCAATGTGCCTGCAGCGCCAACTGGCGGTGAAAACTATATTAATTCCATTAAAAGTAAAAAATGAAAAAAATTTAAAAATATTCAGCCATATTTGAAATCAATATTTGCTCTGTGGACCGAGGTAAAAAGGGAAAGAAATCTAAACGCGAAATGACCTCATTCTCTTAATATAGGTCGGATCGCGCTGATTTTTCGTTTTTTGAGTTCACCTTGGGCAACTCCTAATTTAGCACCGTCAACGAAGTGGCTAGGCCTTCCCGGTCAGAAATGTCCAATTTTGTCCACAGATGGGTCCCTAGATGGATTGGATGGATGGATGGATTGCAGGACGGACACCATTTGAACAGCTATTCTACTAGCTCCGCTGACTTTGTCAGCTGAGCTAAAAAAGTAAACAAATATAGATGGTTGAACGACGAGAATAAGTTATCGTACTAACTTCGCGATTCGACAAAAGGGTGCGATCACAGTAAGGTATCGCACCAACAAAACATTCGATGATCAAGGCTAAAATGTTATCGCGGCCGTATACTAGATGTCTAATAGACGCGCAGATCAGCGTTAACAATGCTAACATCTTACCAGTGTATAACGTTTAACAACAGCAGAATGGGGTGCAAGTTCAGTATCTTGAATCGTCTCCTATGTATTTCCTTGAACAATATAGACCTACCTTTCCTTGAGTCTGTGGATGGTATGGCCTGCCCCTTATTATCTTTACATTAAGTCTATCGGCTAGTTTGATTACCATCTTCTTGAATTCTCCTCCATTGTCGCTATGTATAATTTTTGGGGCTCCATGCTCAATGAAAATGTTGTATAGCATTTCGGCAACTCCTTGTGAATTTTTATCCCTTAGGGACCTCAAACAAAGGTACCTAGAAAAAATGTCCACTACGGAGAGAACATAGCAGAATTGTTCACCTTCTATCTCTACTGGAATGTTCGCAAAGTTCACTAGATCAATCTGAACTCGGCTCATTATAGCACTAGCCAATACTGGCTTTAATGGGGCCTTATTGTTGAACGTGGGTTTCCTCTGCTGATGTTCTTTCAGTTTGTCAAGGTGTCTTCGGACAATCCTTTCCCCTAAAGCACAAAATTTCCTCGAAATAATCTTTGAAAGTTTTCTAGCTCCCGAGCCTTTATATGTAAAGAAATAGTACTTTATGATTTCGTGAACTTCAGATTTCTTGGGGACGATTCTTCGCCTCCCAATCTCCACAATCCTGTCTTCCTCGATTCCCGTCACGGGCATCAGCTTCCTACTCAAGAGGTACACGCCCGACCACTTCTTTTTGTAGGCCCTCTTCTCTAGCTTAGTGGACAAGTCCCGCCACCTCACATCCTCCCCAAGAAACCGTAAAAGAACCTAATATATGTCGTCGTCCATGGCATACACTGACGAATCGTTCTTCCCATGTTCCTGAAACAAAATGGAGATACATGTACGTGTCTTTCAAGATTTTGAGTCGAAAATGTGGAAATACTTGTTTTGGCCTTTGAGGAATAGGCATCACCACCGCCGATCCTTCCTCTGATAGCAGGCATACAGGGGTGTCTATATACTGAAGATCGAAGACCGAAGACCCCCCCAGAAATCAAGAACCCAAACTAAAAAACGAGGACCCGAATGACACTATTAAACAAAGACCCCTTTCGTTTTATAGTTGACACAAGAGTCTTCGTTTTATAGTTGACATCAGAGTCTTCGTTTTATAGTTGACATCAGGGTCTTTGTTTTATAGTTGACATTAGGATCTTCGCTTTATAGGTATTTTGGATGGGGGGGGGGTCTGTGATCTTCAGTCTTCGGTCTTTACTCTTCAGTGTATAGACCAACAGGGTCTGATACGAACCATAACATTATTTGGCCGATAAAATTATAGTGGACTCAACATTCAATGGCAAGAGATGTAGACCTAGGCCTATACTACCGGTAGAGGGTAGCGCCAACATTGTATCAGTGATTAGGACGCTTTACAAATTTTATTTTCATTCATTCATTCATCTGACATATCTGAGAGTGAAACCAAAATTCACTATTTCACAAGCTAACATTGCTTTTCAATATCAGTATAGTCCTAAACTAGGCCTTCACTGGTTTCAATTCTCATGTGTATGGTGAGCTTCTCCCGTCGGGAACTACCAATCTTTTTCAGATAGACAGTCATGTTGTTGTCTTCAGGGTCGGCTCATTAAATTAGAAAACTTTGCAATGAAAGGGTAGGACTTGAAGGCATCCAGTCGTGGCACAAACTTTTTAGACTGAACGTTGTAAAAACAACTAAAGGGGCCATTGACTGGAGCATGTAGGTGGGTTATACCTCCATGACTGGAGTCAGTAATGTTATACAAAGCTATGCAATGCTATCTTGATGTCAGCTCGCTACCCACGGGAGAACTAAAACTGCAAAAAATTAACAATGGAAGCTTCTTCTCGTTAAGAGGAATAATCAACATGCTTCATCTTGGCTTCTATCATCGCCGTGTGTTGCCTAGGCCTATTGCCTGTCGACTAAGTGCCTTGCCCGAGATCATGCTACATGTAGGAGGAGCACGCATTTTAAAGTTTTAGTAGTGATAGTGCAATTGGTCCGAGCCATTTGGAGGCCGACATGTGAAGGCCTATCTGGGTTCTCCTTCATCTCCGTATAAAAAGGGGCATATTGCTGACTAAGGAACGAGGTATATTCACATTGCCTCATCATCTCATTCGGACCAATTGATTTACTTTTATATGCACGCATACAGCACGCCACAGGGTCCGAGTCTGTGGACAAATGGTTGGTTTAATTTGTCTCTTCGATATTGCTCCTTTGATATTGCATTATATTTTCATTGCAATTCAATCTATTCAAGGTATAGCCCATTTGAACCTGCCTGCGCCACGGGTACAATGCTAGTAATAATAATTATACGACTGCTCATCACTAATGGGGTCATGGGTAGGCCTACAGATGCTCGTTGGTCAGTCTAAAACATGACCCATGTGGAGACCAAAGCAGGAAAAATGTTGGAGATGAAAATGACCCCCTTTTCATTCATAGCACCGACCAAATTCAACAGATTCCGTGAAAAACACCCCTTTTAATGAAGAAAGGATTAAATGAGACCCGAAGATCGAAAATTTACCCAATATTTGCTGGTCGCCCCGCCCGCCACTAAGGGTGCGAAAACGACCCTTGCTAACGCGCCTTTTTTACCAACTAGCATGGTGTACCCGACCTCAGAATGCCTATTGAGTGAACCGAGCCCGGGTCGGACAGAAACACATTCAGCCATGCCTTAGTACTAGTAGCCTACATACCGGTACTACCGGTATCTATAGATAGGGACAGTAGCCATTGGAGATGCCTGGTCATAGTCTTCCAAAAAAGGGACCCGCTATCGGCCGATCCACTAGCACTAAAAGGTATATCCTACAAACCTTATCTTCTGGCTCCGAGTCAAAGCTGTCATTACAAATGACATGAATGACGGTCGACCGTAAAAAAAACAGAATGAGTAGTAGCTTTAGCTTCTTCATCTTTGGGCCTCAAAATAACCTTAGAGGAAACTGACCAAATGTGTACATGTATTGAGATAACCTCATTGCTAAATATAGCCCCGGGATTATAGCACCATGATAGCGCTAACTGTGACCACATGTAGCGACTCGCACATGGTTGCAGCAAATGGCGTGCCATCTGGTGCCTATACGAGAAATCTAATGTTTCAGAGTTGCGGTTTCAAAGTTGCGTTGGTGTTTTTCAGAGATGAAACTGTTTCAGAGTTGCTCCGTAACAGACTTGAACCGTATCATTGATAATAAGTTTCTGAAGAATAGTTGCGATTGTCTGAGTTTACAGTGATACAAGAATTGTTTTGCAATTAAATTGATATGCTGGACCAGTTCCGATGAACGAGGATCTCCCAGAATTACTTCTCGGAAATTTGGTAGAAATTGTTCGCCATGATCCGAGAGCCACTCTGACAATCGCAACCATACTGACTTTGCGTGGGTACACTTAAAAAAAGACATGTTCCAAAGTTTCCGTGTAAAAGCCACAGAAGCTGCACATTCTGGATTCGCTAATGCCATATTTATGCAAGAGGACATTGGTGGGCAAAATACGATGCAGTATTTTTAACTGGAAAAATCGCAATTTGGTCTCCCTCGTACAAATGAATGGAATTGAATAGATTGATGACCAATCAATGTCCTCTCCAAACAAGTTTTCCCATTTGCGTTGTGATTTATCCGGACATGTTGCATACATTTTGATCACCCTTTTATAATATATTTGAGTTGGTTTGGCACAGTTTTTTTTTAGCAGCAATATTTACCGGCATAAATTCGACCAGTTTACATCCGCCTTCCTTTATACGCTTTTTCCAATTCTTTGGTATGGCATCAACCAGAGCCTTGTGCTGCAGAAAGTGTACATTACCCGTAAATTCAGGTGAGAGCTTTTCCCAAGTGAGAAAGTTACCATCGTCATCTATAATTTGATTAATAAATTGTACACCACTTTCGTGCCAGCCTTTGTAAAATATACTCCTCCCATTGATTTTGATATATTTGTTATGAAATAATGGCTGCTTTAAAATGTCCTCAATATTTGAGTTGTGATCTATTTCACTACTGACCAGAGACACCCAAGCACCGAAAACATCCTTCCAGAAGGGGTTAAGTTTGGATAAAAACGAGGAATTGTTATCATTACTATACCAGATAAAGTGTCCACCATAATCCTCTAGAGTGGACACCAGTAAAGTATTCCAGGGGGTAACCTTGTCAAGCTTAATCAGCCGTTTGATCCAAGACAATTTAAGTGATTGACAAAAGAGAGTAACATTTGGAACATTGAAACCACCATTTTCATAGCTATTAAACATTGTTGTACGTTTGATTTTGTCTCTCTTGTTTGCCCAGATGAATTCAAAAATTCGCTTTTGGAGAGCGTCAAGAATATGTCTTGGTGGGTTAGGTAGAGCCATGAAAAGGTGTACCAGTTTAGACAAAGCAAGGGATTTGACAATGACGATGCGACCAAATACTGTCAAGTTCCTAGCCGTCCAGGCATTTAAGGTAGCCTAATCATTGCTATCCAGGTCGAATTTGATCCCCAAGCTTCTAAATGAGCCACGTGTTTGCCATTGAAGAGGCAAATCCGGACGGTAGATAACATCATCATTCAATCCTATTCGAACCACAACTGTTTTATCATAATTAAGATGCAGACCTGAGCAGTCTGCAAATGCCTCTAAAATATGGAGGACAGTGCAGAAAGTCTTTTGATCGTTTTCAAGGAATTAATGAGTGTCATCCGCATATTGACTGATGAGAAATTCAGAACTGTCAATATTGATACCTTTAACATCCGGGTGTTCGACGAGGGCAGCTGTCAGCAACTGTGTTGCCAAAATGAATAGGTAAGGGGACAAGGGGTCCCCTTGTCGCACCCCTCTTTGTACTGGGAAACTGGCTGACAGAAATCCGTTTTGAATTATCCGACTCTCACTGTTAGTATATAATATTGTTATCCACTTTTTAAAGGTATCACCAAAGTTAAAATAATCGAGGACTTTGTCAAGGAAAGAATGACTTAGAGTATCAAAAGCCTTTTGAAAATCGAGCAAAAGAGTTAAACCTGCCGCGTTTCGCTTGTCTAGTTCCTGAATTATATCATACATGAGTCTTGTACATTCACCAATATATCGACCTTTCATAAAGCCTTTTTGATGCGGAGATATTAATTTGTCTAAATAAAGTTTCATTCTATTCGCCATGACTCCAGATAAAAGTTTGTAGTCCACATTCAGAAGCGAGATAGGGCGCCAGTTCTTTAGGTAATCTTTAGATTTCCCTGGTTTGGGAATGCAAGTTATCACACCTTGTCGTTGTGTTATGGAGAGTGAATTGTTGTCTAATGCCGCATCAAAAGATCTGACTAAAAATGGGTTAATGTCCGTCCAAAATTTTTTATAAAACTCAACTGTAAAACCGGATGATCCTGGACTCTTTCCGTTCTTCATATTTTTCAACACCTCTAAACATTCCGCACTAGTTACATCACCTTCACATTGTTCCTTTTCGTCATTGTTCAGTTTGATTAAAAAGTGGCTTTCCTTTGGAAAGAATATACTATTATATCATACTCTGGTTTCGAAGTTACAGAACGGGCCAGCATATAGGTCAGCATAAAAGTTCCGTTGCTCGAGTAAAATGTTTTTATTACCAACTATTTCCGCACCATTCGAGTCAATGAGAAGATTCATTGTTTTTTCCCGATAATGTCGTTTTTCTAGATTACAGAAATATTTTGAATTCCGTTCGCCATGTAGATTCCATCTTGCCTTTGCGCGCAACATAGTGCCTTCCACCATCGGTTCTCTGAGTAGTTTTAAGTCATTTTGAACATCCTGAAGGCACTGATAATTGATTTCGTCAGGATTATCCGAAAGATGAGCAAAACATTGTTCAATTGTCTCATTGATATCGTTTTCTTTCTTGTCCAGTTCTTTCTTTTTCGCTGATGAGTATGCAATAGTTTTGCCTCGAATTTGGAGCTTCGTTTCAAAGAAAAGTGAATCCTCAATTTTTAAGGGGAGCTCAGATAACGGAATGTCCGACGGGTAGGGTACAGCTGAGTATTGCGCAATAGTGTCACTTATACATTGTTCTACTTCCCGAACAAATTGTTTATCCCTCAGAAGGGAGTTATTAAATTTCCATAGACCACGGCCCTTTTCATCATTGGGCAGAAACAGCCCTAGTTCTATAACACTATGGTCACTTCTATAACCAGCCTTAATTTCACAATGCTTAATAACATCTGTCAGATCAGAGGAAACTAGAAAGTAATCTATACGACTGTGCTTCCGCCTTGAGTGCCAAGTATATATCCTGGAAGATGGGTTAGTAGCACGCCAGGGGTCAAATAAGTCCAGGGCGTTCTGCATTTCAGCTACAGCTTCATGAGCCTTGACATTGTTTTTTCCGCTTATGCGGAGAGTATCTAGTTCATAGTCTTGGACAACATTGAAATCGCACCAATTATTAAGCTGCCTGAATGAAGGGTTTCTAGTTTAGATTGAACGGATTTAAAAAAGCTTGGGCAATCTTGGTTAGGGCCATAGACGCTCATAAGGTTAAAGGCTTCACCGCGAACTGTCAGACTTAAAATGAGATATCGCCCTTCAGGGTCAATGAATGTGTTGCTAATTTGAAAAGGGAAGGAATTTCGAAAAAGAATGGCCACACCTCTACTATTGCTGGAGTAACTAGCAAAGTACACCTGGTAACCCCATTCGGCTCTGATATAGCTCTCAAGTTTAGAAGTAAATGTGTTTCCTGTAACATACAGATGTCATATTCTTTCCTCTTTAACCATGTGAAAATATCTCTACGCTTTTTACTATCCCCGAGACCGTTTGTATTCAAGCTACAAATACGTAGCGAGTCTAAATGTGCGCTCATATAGAGTTAGGTTGCTAGGTCCATGATATAGGCCGCCACGTGATACAAAAAATAGTCTATGTTCCATGTCAGTGCATTCTCCGCAAACAATAGTGGTATATCTACGATTGGTTTTAGTGGCTTATAACGTACATATCCCACGATCCAAATCAGGCTGCCCCACCTTTCAGCTGGGGGTGGAACTAAACAGACATTGCGCTACAGTGGGATAATGATGAACTATAGCAACGAAGTATCTTTTAAGTTATGCGTGACGTCAGAGTGACGTCATTTTTGTAAACAAAGGTATCCATCTATTCGCAAAACTAGCCCGTATGAATGTTTTAGATTTGCATTAGGTTTGTAGTAATCATATAGTTTCATGACTCTTCAATTATTCTGATTAATCTTCACGCAAGTTTTTGACAGTTTTAAAGTTGTCAATATTTGCGGCAACCCATTTTACTGGAGAACTATATCAGCTCATCCTCGTTTCTCGTGCTACTTTTTTAGCCACTGCCTCTGCCGCTACTAAAACAGCAGCACAGGCACGTGAAACTTAGAGACCCCCCCCCCCCCCCCCCCCCCGTTCGGTTGCCCCCTTGACTGACAAACAAACCCCGACTACACCGACAGCAAATCTAAAAACGATATCATTTTACATTTGGGGGGGGGGGGGATGGAGGTAGTTAGTCGAGGGGGCCTGAGCTGAATTGAAGGGGTAGGGGGCAATTGAGCTATTATATAATTTCTCGCGCCTGTGCGCAGTAGTTTCGAGATCTCGCGGGATACAGAACGTGCGACATTCGATTTATCGGATGGTGTTCATGGTGTTGTAGTATTTCAGTTTTGCTCAATTCCATTGCTATTTACGGTTTGAAGTACCGGAAGGCTATGAAACGTAGACCATGTCACAGTTAGGACCGCATCAAATATCCTGACCATGGAATTTGGTGGTAAGTATAGCCAGATGGTCGCCAAGGTGTTCTTTTTTCGAACTGACTACGGGTACGGCAGCCGTATCCCCAATATGAAATTGATTAATGCCGAATTTTCATCGTTTACTGAACTTGAAATATGAAGATGTAAACTTTTGCAAGATGTATACTCGGAGGTCTCGAACGATTGAGAAGTGCCTGAAACGGCACTTTAATCCACAACTGCAGTTTGGCGAGCTGCCGTACGAATAGCCAAACCGTACTATAAAAACCTAAACGGCAGTGACGTAACCGGAGGTGAATGCTTTTGCGCATGCTCAGATCACTGCCGTACGAATAGCCAAAAAATGTTCAGATACGGCTGCCGTACCCGTATCCTCGGCCTTGTTTTTTTGTCACCTAATTGTGCTAAATCGATCTGAGAAAAAAGCATGCATGGCCGTCGCCCAGCCCCGGCCCAGGCCCAGCAGGGCACGTGCCTAGCTAGGCCTACCACCTGTATTGATAAATGAGATGCATCCCCATGCTGCTGCCGTAAATGTATGTAAATGCTTGATGCATGGATATCTTCATCATTATTTGTCATGACATTGATGTAATGGTAGGCCTATAGTCCCCCCCCCCCCCACCATGCCCACCCCCTAGGCCTAGCCTACCCTGTGTGGCCACGCTTGCCGGGCGGGCAGGCCAGGCCGCCCCCCCTGGCCCTAACCATAAATTCAAAATTTCACATTCATTGACTTAGACCGGCGTGCCTGCCCTTCTGCCAAAAGAGGTAATTCATGAATTGTGGCCTCAAATATTGTGGCGTTTCAATATTTCCCAGGCCGATTACCCTGTCATCGCATTAATTATTTCCATGTGATGTCTTGTCACAAGTCACCTCATGCACAGTGATTGACCAATTCGAAAATGACATAGAACATGTATCACGTGAACGTTCAGGGGCGTAGCCTGATATCGCAGTGGGGGGGGGGGGTTCTTCGCCTATTTCTTGAGCAACGAAGGCGCTAAGCCCGTGAACATGAGACCGAAATCTGGCAGGTCAGCACTCCCAGTTACGAAGGACTGTATAAGGTCACTCAGGCCTCTCAATTACATGATTCCTACACCGTACAGGATGTCCCCAAATTAGGTCTTTTTTTCTTTTTTTTTAAAAATATGACCCCCCTGAAGCGTTTTTTGACCCCTAACATAACCAAATCTCATCCAAATGGCCTCATTTTAAAGTTTTCCCCTAAAATTATGATTTTTCAGGTGTATGTGGTGATATCAGTCACTACCTTTGATTTATGACATCGCTGTTCAGGCAAATTGGCGTGATGAAATGTCCCCAAATTAAGCCAAAAAGCAAAAAAACATGTCCCCCAAAATAGGCTAAAAAAATACAGGGTGTAGAGGTCTCCACGTAATTGAAAGGCCTGTCACTCTATCGTACAATGGCCCATTTGGACAGAATCATGGTGTTACAAAACTCAGTAGAAAAGTATTTCGTGTTTGTTAAAATCATAAATCGAGTGTAGCCTGCATGGAGGCTGTATTTTGTCTAGGCTAAGTCATAGTTTTGACTATTATTAGTATTTGTCACTTTATGTGTTTGTTTTTCAGCATCATCCAATGGTAATGATGACAATCCTTCTGGTGAGAATGCAGGGCATTATGCACGAATCAAAGAGTTGGCTGCCTCCTATCGCAGGAGAAAGAGGAAAACCTATCCTAAAAAGAACTTAAAAACCATATGTGAAAGCTCCATCCAGGGACATCAATGGTGCTATAGATGGTCCATCAGTTCCCAGAAGAGAAAGAAAAGGGAAGAAAACCTCAACGACAGGTAGATTGTTTTTGGTTGACAAATGCCTTCACCTCGTCTGAGCCATCAATATTCAATTAGGCTTTATACATGGAAAAATATTGCTGCTAGACTAGTCTTACATTAGTGCAATTAACTGATAATTTCATGTTAATGACAAATGGTTTATGCCTACAAATCCAACCCTATCACTGCTATACCTCGTTAAAATTTCTCACCAATCTTTAAAATCAAACCAGAAAAATTAGTCTTTTCCACCCTTTTTATGTAAGAAATTCCATGGAAGAAATTGCATCTTTTCTGGCGTAATCTGCATTTGGCCTTAATTTCAAAATTGCTTGTTTTTCCAGAGAAACTAAAGGACTTTCCTGAGGAATTGCTACCAAGTAATAATGAAGTAGAAATCGATGCACCTTTCGATTTTCAAGTGTTCCAGCAAGGTTTGTGATTTGTCTTTTAAGGTCTTTTTATTCATCAGCTAGTTGGCTCTATTCCAAGACACAAATCAAGTTGTGTATTTTATAAGGAGTAAGTTTCCGATTTGACCTACCATACTTTTTACGGCTGCAGAGGTCAAACGACGTTAACTGATTCATCTAAATTTTGAATTTTGTGTTGATCAAAAGTCGGGTAATAGTTTGCAAATGATTTATTCTTTTTTAAAGGTTAATTGGGCAACACTGGCTGCTGATTAAGGCAAATAATGGTATTTTCGAATCAACACTTAGGAACTTTTTTTTTCTTTCCCGGTAGTATTTATCAATGCACTTTTAATTTACAGTGAGAGCTGAACTTATGGAGCTTCTGAATGGGATTCGGGCTTCCAATAGTACTGAAGTGCCAGGCACTGAATCTGAATGGAAGAAAAGGCATTTTGTTGCGCATGCTGACCGGAAGACAAGAGGAGAGTTGGGAGGAGGTGTGGGAGCCAGTATTGAGGTCAATACTTAGGAAAATGGGAAAACATAGTTCATCATGTGCAGTTTGTGTCTCATGTGCGTCGTCAGCTGTTATCAGGTATGATATATTTATAGGAGATAAATTTGTTTTCAAAGTGTACATGTAACAGGCACTAAAAATAACTGAAGGAACACAGCTCTTTAATCAAAACACAACTTGTTCTCTAGAATGTGATTCAGAGTCTGGAGCTGAAGATAGAAGCTGCAAGAACACCACGGTTTTCCTTGTGCCATGGTCAACCCAGTTTGTTGACCAGGTTTTCCAGCCTTCTGCCCTATCTTCGGGAGTTTTTCAATTTGATTATATACACACTTTCATTCTTTTCAGATTCTTATAAAGTTCATTGGTTTAAATAACATGACATGATTTGAAAGATAGCAATTAACACGACAGTATTAAAGGGGCTTTCTTCATATTAGCAGTTTGTGCAGTTACGATGCATGTCGAGTTCACTGCTATATCGATCAGTTTAAAAGTTTATCATTTTCATTTCAGATGCTTCAAAGAGTCAGGCTTCTCTACGAAAGCGTCTTGAAAAGGAGAGAAAGCAACTTCAGCATTGTGTTACACTGTACAATTCAAAAGCAGACTGTCATGTTTCTGTGGACGAAGTCACGCAAGAGGACTATTTGTTGCCTTGGCATAATCCTGCAGGTTGGCATTCACTTCATATTCATTTACCCACAAACTTCACTTAGTACATGTAACACAAAGTCCAGGACACAAATAACTCCAAGTGGTAATGTCCTGCAGTCATTTTCGATTGTTCAGAGAAATTGATCCAGCTGTTGTTTATCAAGCAATTTGAGGTTTAAAGCCTGGGTCGGCATTTTGCTCTAGGCTTACTGGTACATTGGTCTTCAAGTGATGTAAAGTACATTCTACCTTGTACATTTAACACAATTTGGTTGCAATGTAGCATTGGTTGCAAGTAAAATGTTAAGTTGCGCCTCAATCTTATAGTCACATTTCTGACATATCCAGCATGTATTTTTACCAGCGTTTCGTATGTACATGTAGGAGGGATGGAGCAAGAAACTTTTAGCCTGTAGTCCTAATATTTGTTTCTTCAATTCAGGGAACAAGGGAGAAACATTTGCTTTGAAGAAGAAAATAGTTGATATACATGAACACATGACCAGGTACATCGAGGAATTGCCTGTGCTCATTCAAGAGATGGTATCAACTGTTCTTTTCTTCAAGAAAAAAATCAACACCTTGGAAGACAGAATCAACACCGTGAACAATGAGGCCATCAAAAACCAAGGTAGTGGCCATGCAATTATTTTTACCGAACATTTGTGGAGGTTGATGCATACAGTGGAACCCCGGTAACACGACCACTCATGGGACCGTGGTCGGAGTGGTCGTGTTACCGGGGTGGTCGTGTTAGCGGGGTTGGGAATCCCCAGACGAAATACATGATTATTTTCCCGCCAAAATTGCCGACTGCATGGCGTGTGTACGCTGTACTACCATAGCAACGCTGCCTGATTGAGATGATGCACGCTCCAAAGTTTTGTTATCATGCCTCGCAAGAACAGTTCGTCGATAAAATTACATGTTACATTCTCAGAATGAGTTAGAAAAGGTAATTTTGTAACTCATTTTATCCACAAAGTTTCATTATCTGCCCGACGTGACGCATTTGCGGGCAATTTGGTGAATCATCCTCCATGTACCCGACTGTTTGTGACGATTGAAGTAAACTTGTCGTATGATTCCACGTGAATGATGAGTTGAGTAATGCTACAGTTTTAATCAAATCTATTTTCAGTCAAAATATTTAAAGAAATATAAAATGATACTGTCGCAAATCAACCAAGTTCTCCATATCATAAAACATTCAAACGTCTCGCAAGCTTGTTATTGTCATAAGTGTGGTCTTCAAACTACCCGCCGTTTATTATAAGTTCATATGCAAATCACGCAAATCACATGATTTTGCTGCTGCTGAGTGCGCATGTCTGGTACTGAACTGGCTCAGTAATGAAAACAAACCATGAAAACGTTAGAAAAGGAAAGTTTATTTATTCATTTACACTTATACAATTGATCATACCTGCAAAATCACATTGTATTTTTTGTTTTCATATGTATTCCCATGGCCATTGTCCCCGTCTCAACAAAGCTTGGCAGCGAGGTGCTAATTACTATGCCGCGGTCGCGACCGATTACGGCAATTAGGCCTGGTGGTCGGGTTAGCGGGGTTGATTTTCAGTTTGGGACCGGCCAAGCCAGTGGTCGCGGTCGGGGTACCGGGGTGGTCGTCTTAGCGGGGGTCTCTTAATGGTAATTAGAGAGGAAACCATTCGGGACCGGAGAATCGTGGTCGCGTTAGCGGGGTGGTCGCGTTACCGGGGTGGTCGCCAACCGGGGTTCCACTGTACATGTACTTGTCTTGCTGTGGCACTACCTCTGAATTAACCTGGGCTGTGGATGCTGATCTGGATCTGATTGCAACTTCGTTCTTTCCCAGCTCAGGTTCAGTTTACTAATACAAATGTACTAACCCCTGCTTTGAATTAATTCAAACCGAATGCCTTTCATTAATCTAACTGGACAGACATAAACTATTGGTTTGCAGATGTATGTGCATTACCTTTGTTGATGACTTCAGAATTTTAATGTCCAGCTCTCCTTCTATTTAAGAAAACCATGGATTGGTGAAGTTGCTGCTGGAATCAAAGGAATTCTACACAGACCTTCTCCTAGAAGCAACAGATGTATTTGAATGTATGGACACTGACATAGAGATCGTGGTGGATTTTGAGGAAGGGAAGGTGCAACCTGGTGGTGAAGAATCAAATTCGGAGGAGGATGCGTCTAGCTCTGAGGAGGAGGATTGTGATGACATTGGCATTGAGTACGTGTAATTAACCCTTTGAAGCCGGATTTATTTCAGAAATCCCGATCTTTTTCGACTTGATTTGGTCTAAGTTTGCCTAAAAGGGTATAGTGTCCCCAAATGTCACTCGAAGCTAACAAAGTATGCCACGAGATGCTAACGTTTTCGGAACTCTGTGGCATCTCTTAAGGCCCTTGCAGAGGTTCTCAAGAAGCATGTTTGTGAATAAGGTGACTTTTTGTAGTGAAAGTTCAAACTTCCAATGCAGTTTATTGGGAAACTACGCCACAAATCAGGTGTTGTGACGACCCTAAAATGACGTCGTATGGCAAAAAGTGTCAACTGAGGCAAAACTGTTCAGTGAGAGTTTTTTTTGCTCGTCTGGCGCTCAGGAATCTGCCAACTGTTCGACGATATAGCGATGTTCCGGCCCTCGGGACGAACTTAATCATGAGGGGGGTACCTGCTGCTGGTTAATTTTTTTATCTGACCGCAGGGGGCTAGGCTGATGTCCTGCAACTCCCAAAACGACTTAGAATTATTGCCGGACCACTGGGGACCTTGGAAAATGCCTTTTGTGTAATCTGATATATTGTGAATCCACCAATTATGTATAAGCAGATTTGTATTACTGGCTGAATGTGAATTTCAGCAGCAATAAAATGATTCTTGCATCAAAATACATGCACTTGTTTTCATTGTTGCTCACCTTGGGTGAACACAGCTGATACTATCAGGCTGCCTACATGTATAAAGAACCATCAATTTTTGCCGGAAATGAGCAGACAGGTGTCAAAGATGTGTATGGTCAAGTAGCATCTGCCTCATCTTGACTGAGAAAGGTTGTGTATTCAAGTTGCCCTTGTCCTTGTGCCATCCCCTGAAGGCCACGCTTTGAAGTGACTGACCATTGTATTGTCCTGCATGTACACATATACATGTAGCGGGCTGTTGGATTACTGAGAAAAATCAAACTGCTCTGAATGACATCTTCAAAGACCGTACTTCAGTATGCGGTAGGTGTATTCTAGCTGGTTGGATGTGACATTGTCTCAAGTAAACCATCATTCTGAATTACATACCATATGCAGCTGCAGTATTTTGGTTAGAAGTGACATTATATCGTACATGTAGGTAAACCCAACTCTTCTGAATGACATTATCAGAGTCATTATTTCCATATGATCAGGCGTATTCAGGTTGGATGTGACATTGTGTCGAAAGTAAACCGACCATTCTGGATGACGTCTTCAGAGACGGTATTTCCATACGATCAGGGGTATTCAGGATGAATGAGACATTGTGTCGAAGGTAAACCGACCATTCTGGATGACGTCTTCAGAGACAGTATTTCCATATGATCAGGCGTATTCAGGATGAATGAGACACTGTGTCGAAAGTAAACCGACCATTCTGGATGACGTCTTCAGAGACGGTATTTCCATATGATCAGGCGTATTCAGGTTGGATGTGACATTGTGTCGAAAGTAATCCGACCATTCTGGATGACGTCTTCAGAGACGGTATTTCCATATGATCAGGCGTATTCAGGTTGGATGTGACATTGTGTCGAAAGTAATCCGACCATTCTGGATGACGTCTTCAGAGACGGTATTTCCATACGATCAGGCGTATTCAGGTTGGATGTGACATTGTGTCGAAAGTAAACCGACCATTCTGGATGACGTCTTCAGAGACGGTATTTCCATACGATCAGGGGTATTCAGGATGAATGAGACATTGTGTCGAAGGTAAACCGACCATTCTGGATGACGTCTTCAGAGACAGTATTTCCATATGATCAGGCGTATTCAGGATGAATGAGACACTGTGTCGAAAGTAAACCGACCATTCTGGATGACGTCTTCAGAGACGGTATTTCCATATGATCAGGCGTATTCAGGTTGGATGTGACATTGTGTCGAAAGTAATCCGACCATTCTGGATGACGTCTTCAGAGACGGTATTTCCATATGATCAGGCGTATTCAGGTTGGATGTGACATTGTGTCGAAAGTAATCCGACCATTCTGGATGACGTCTTCAGAGACGGTATTTCCATACGATCAGGCGTATTCAGGTTGGATGTGACTTTGTGTCGAAAGTAATCCGACCATTCTGGATGACGTCTTCAGAGACGGTATTTCCATACGATCAGCAGGCGTATTCCGGTTGAATGTGACATTGTGTCGAAAGTAAACCGACCATTCTGGATGACGTCTTCAGAGACGGTATTTCCATACGGTCCGGCCTATTCAGGTTGAATGTGACATTGTGTCGAAAGTAAACCGACCATTCTGGATGACGTCTTCAGAGACGGTATTTCCATACGGTCCGGTGTATTCAGGTTGAATGTGACATTGTGTTGAAAGTAAACCGACCATGCTGGATAATGTCTTCAGAGACGTAATTTCCATATGATCAGGCGTATTCAGGTGGGATGTGACATTGTGTCGAAAGTAAACCGACCATTCTGGATGACGTCTTCAGAGACGGTATTTCCATATGATCAGGCGTATTCAGGTTGGATGTGACATTGTGTCGAAAGTAATCCGACCATTCTGGATGACGTCTTCAGAGACGGTATTTCCATACGATCAGGCGTATTCAGGTTGGATGTGACTTTGTGTCGAAAGTAATCCGACCATTCTGGATGACGTCTTCAGAGACGGTATTTCCATACGGTCCGGCCTATTCAGGTTGAATGTGACATTGTGTCGAAAGTAAACCGACCATTCTGGATGACGTCTTCAGAGACGGTATTTCCATACGGTCCGGTGTATTCAGGTTGAATGTGACATTGTGTCGAAAGTAAACCGACCATGCTGGATAATGTCTTCAGAGACGTAATTTCCATATGATCAGGCGTATTCAGGTGGGATGTGACATTGTGTCGAAAGTAATCCGACCATTCTGGATGACGTCTTCAGAGACGGTATTTCCATATGATCAGGCGTATTCAGGTTGGATGTGACATTGTGTCGAAAGTAATCCGACCATTCTGGATGACGTCTTCAGAGACGGTATTTCCATACGATCAGGCGTATTCAGGTTGGATGTGACTTTGTGTCGAAAGTAATCCGACCATTCTGGATGACGTCTTCAGAGACGGTATTTCCATACGATCAGGCGTATTCAGGTTGAATGTGACATTGTGTCGAAAGTAAACCGACCATTCTGGATGACGTCTTCAGAGACGGTATTTCCATACGGTCCGGCGTATTCAGGTTGAATGTGACATTGTGTCGAAAGTAAACCGACCATTCTGGATGACGTCTTCAGAGACGGTATTTCCATACGGTCCGGTGTATTCAGGTTGAATGTGACATTGTGTCGAAAGTAAACCGACCATGCTGGATAATGTCTTCAGAGACGTAATTTCCATATGATCAGGCGTATTCAGGTGGGATGTGACATTGTGTCGAAAGTAAACCGACCATGCTGGATAATGTCTTCAGAGACGGTATTTCCATACGTTCGGCGTATTCAGGTGGGATGTGACATTTTTTTAAGCATTTTCAATGACATCTTGTGTATTTTCTGGGTGGGTGTGACAAATCCTTAAGTAACCCAAACATTCTGAATGATGTCTTCAAAGGCAGTATTTCCGTATGTGGCAGGTGTATTCTTGTTGGACGTGACGTTGTCTAAGTAAAGTGTTACCTTGCTGTTAGGACACTCCAATATCGTCTGCAATTGAAAGGCGTCCTGGTTGTGGAATTCCACCCAAACTAATTCAGCACCGGTGTCCTTATTAGAGAGGTATCCACAGAGGGAGGCTCCAAGTCCAATGTACATGTAAAGTACGCTGTAATTTGCAATCCTAGCACATGTAGCCAGACTTCTCTATTGATGCCAAGTCAAGAGAAACTCAGTATTAAGTGCCGGTCTGGATATTGTCTCAAGGTATGAATTCAGGGACCATCTCACAGGTACATGTTTTTTGAAGCAAAAATGACTCAAGTCACTTAGTCTTGGGTGTGACCACACTCAAAAAGACTAAATGACTTACCCGTAGTCTTTTAGGCTTCAAAATACTTTTGAGATGGTCCCTTATAATACATGTAGTCAAGTCGCTGGGAGGTAGCAAAGATAAAGGCAAGACTATATATGTATCTAATAATATGAAAAACGCCACGTTTATTGAATGATACATGTATACAACAGCCACAGATTGTCTGAAAAAACAATAATTCCACAGTACATGTACATGTAACTTACATTTACTTTTAATGAGACCTTTGAAAGATATGATAAGTTTACATTGTACTATATTTGTGCGAATTCAATATTATCCATTATGTAATCTTTCATCAAAAGTGATCATGTGAGTTTATGTCAGAATGAATAATGCGTGGAGGTGAAGAAGGAATACCGAAATACGTGAATTCCACTGAACAAAAAAACACAGGCGGGAGGATTTGCACAAATTCACATCAATTTTTTCAACAATCGAAAGACATGAGGTGCATCACTTCTTGTGCGTTCTGAAACCTAAAATAGACGAAATTAAAAGAACCATTATTATTTAGATATTAGTATCACACGACATCATATCATTTTCTTCAAGGGTACACTACCAAAATATATGGAATTAAGGCGAAGAAAACAAGCAAATCTCAATTACACTGCATTCATGCTGCAACCTCATACTGGTTTGAGATGCCTTTGAACCAAAGACTTCCACTGCTTTGAAGTGTTCCCAACAATTTTCTCACCAGCGAAGTGTTTTTATTGAATAGAAACCGTTCTGTAATTGCAATACAAAAGCCTTTTGAATGGACAGGTGAGTTTTATGACATCTTTTAATGTATCATCTGAAGGAATTTCAATAAATTGATTGTCAATCCTTCCTTTTGACTCCACAATTCTGATAAACGATAATTATGTGATAAGCTACAGTTGTTCGAATTGGGCACTACCTCTGAGAAACTGCTGCATCAGCCTGACTCACAACCACTACAACATCAACTGCATAGAGCACACAGCCATAATCCTTTCAATCATGATTTACCTAATTTCTCTTTGTAAGAAGAGATGAGAGGAGAAGTTACGTCTTCCGCTTTTACCCATGAGTTGTGGGACGCATCATATCCCTGCCACTTTATGTAATACGTGTTGTTTTTGGGGTCGTAGTTGTCTATTCTCTCAGCTGCGCAATAGTCTCCTGCAAAATAAGTCAATTACATTTCATTCTGATGGCCATGCGACCAAATTGTCCCCCCCCCCCCCCCCCCCCCGATTGGATATGAGGATACAGGGGTCAGTTCCTCATTAAACCTTTCAACAACTGAACATTTGGCTAAATGTTTCTTTGTAATCTCATTGCATCATGCACTCCGAGGAGTCCATTATTTCAATGGAAATATCACATAACTGTTTGTTTTTGCTCCGCAAATTAAATTTCTAAATCAGCTTATGGTTGCAAATTTCTATCAAAAATCCTATCCTCCTGATGATGTGATGCAATGATGCCATGAAGACAAGTGCTACATTTTCTATATATCTTATGACCACTGTTATTTCCAACACGACAACTTGAATCTAATAAAAATTTCTTACCCTTCGCCTTGCTTGCTTTTCCTTTGCTGGCTTTTCTTTTCTGAAAAAAGTGGTGCACGTGTTTCCATTGATAGTGCTTCTGACATGTACATGTACAATAAGAAAACCGCACGAGTGTCTGATCCGAGTATCCAGATTGCACGAAATGATTTTCAACGGCTTGAAAAGCTCTCGACCTGCGTAGAAAATCATCGAGTGCAATCTGGATACTCGGATCAGACACTCGTGCAGTTTTCTATTTATCATATACGTCTGCCAGATCACTGCACTTAGGGTATATGATAAAAGTGCTTAACGACAGACAAAGTCAAAGCCAACAATGCTGGACAAGATGAAATCGTAAGGATATAAGCTCACCCATGTGAGCCAAGAATAGAAAATGCCCACAACGTTACCATGACAAAAAAGGGAACTATTGACTTTCACACTAGAATTAGAAATTACAATTAGAAAATTAGACAACCAAACCATTGGGTACATGCGTACTGGTTATCAAATTGGATATTGGTGGTGCAATAATAACACACACTCAGGTTTGATAAGAAAGAATTTGAAAATACACTATTATTTCTGGAGGCCAAGGCAAAAATTAGAGAGTACAGTCGTGCTCGAAAGTTTACAAACAATTCAAAGGATGATAACCCTGTCTCTTTCTCTGCAACTACCGAACGCGGGAATAGTATATAGTTTACAGGAAGTCTATCATCACATCTCGTCATCAACTAAAAAACATACTTCTGTTTCATAAAATTTCATTGTTTTTATGAGCTCTATTTGAAAACAATGCATATTTCAGAGTGTCATAAGTTTACATACACCTACCTTATCTACTAGTTGTTTGGCCTTGAGGTGGGCAAATATGTTATACAATGGCTTTTATCTTGTCTCAACTACCTGTTGACCATCATGATTATGTCATAGCTCAGGTGGCGCCACTGTAGCAGTATAAAAGGGACTGGGTTTCTGCTCAGGTCATTTGCCAGCTTAGAGCCATCATGGGGAAGTCAAAGGAGTACTCTCAAGATCTGATAGAGTCGCCTGTCCACTTGAACCAGTCTGGTACTTCACTAAGAGCCATTTTCAAGCAGCTTGATATGCCACGGGCGTCAGTTCAGACAATAAAGCGGAAGTACAGGGACCCAGGGACAACAGCAACCTTACCAAGGTCAGGAAGAAAGCGCAAGCTGACAGCCAAAGATGAGCCCACATTGGTTAGAAAGGTGCACATTAACCCCGAGACGACCAAGAAACACCTCTGCCAGGAATTAGAAGCTACAGAGACAAATGTGTCACTGTCCACTGTCCAGAAGGTCTTGCATCGTAGTGGACTACGAGGCTGCAGGGCAAGAAAGAAGCCTTTACTTCAAAAACGCTACCGGGAAGCAAGGCTGAAGTTTGCGAGAGAACATGTGGGCAAATACAGAGCCTTCTTGAGGAGTGTTCTTTGGTCTGATGAGACTAAAAGCGAAGTCTTCGGCCACAACTACCAGCAGTACGTTTGGCAAAACGGGGGGGGGGGGGGGGGGGGGGATCCAAAGAACACCGTACTGACTGTGAAGCACGGAGGTGGCAGCATTATGCTATGGGGATGTTTTGCTGCGGAACCTTGACAAACATGTTACAGGTTTTCCCATAAAGTCATGATGACAGATTTGACATGACAAGTTAAGTCTGAACAATATCAAGGTCTAAAAAGAATTCGGTGATGGAAACTTGGTCACACACATACCTTAGCTTTGACTGACTTCCTATTGTTCACAGGTTGAGAAGTTGCCTCAGGCCTACTTGCTGGTGCAGCCTGTAAAAGAGAAGGCAAACAAATCTGGGTCAGACGGTCTAGCAAAGAGGTCACATGCCACAATCTGAAGATTATTGTCAGTCACTTTTTAATAGTGGCAGTGTATCTGCTCCTCAATCTTTTGGGTATTATTTGTACCTCTGCATACAACCATTGGCAATGAAATCAGAAAAAAGATTTCAAAGATGGCTGCTATGCAGCCAGAATTTTCGCAAAGATGAAGAAGTTAAAATTTAGAATGGCAATTCCCAATGATGCTAACATTGCACGATAATATATCGCCAGGTCTGCTTTGTATTGTATCCCCATTTTACTATTTCTGTCATGCAGACATGGCGCTTATTTAATTACCCTTTAAAAAGTGGCAGTACTGTACTGTCATCATAATCATTGTGGGTCCACTTTTAATAACCATTCCTGGTCCTCAGTGGTTCAGTTACAATAACAGCGTGCGTGAGGAAGTCACTCATAATTCATTAACTAAATCAATGTACCGGTAGGCTTACATGAAGGCCTGGTGGGCTGCTAAGCTTCTGTAAATGCAGTGCTAGATACCATGGCTATCTACATTTGTACCATACCATCATCTTCTCACGCTGTGGCAGTACAATAGACAGTTTCGAGAAAGACCCTGACCACATGGACCAAACTCCTCGCATGCGTGGAGAGTGTCCAGAACAATACGAGAAGGATTAAAACTTTATTCTCTCCATTGTTTGGTTGCAGAGAGAGGGAAACGGGAAAGAGTCACAGTTGCATCCTTTTTTTTCACAATCCAAATGTCAATTTTGTTTGCACATGTACCAAGTTTGAAGGGAACCTTTTCAGACTTATCAGAGTAAGCCTATGACTGTAATGTATTTGCTGTAGTAAAAGTCCAGATTTCCAAGATTACATAACAACTTGGACAAAACTATAGCCTTGCTATACGATACTCGCATTTTATGATTTTGGCATCGACATTATTCAATTGTGATTGTCGTCACACTGTGGGCTTATAATAAACCGTGAGATGCACTTAATGATTACCTACCCATATCGCGATATCACAAGTTTGCATCTCACAGTTTATGTGATTTATAATAGCCCACACTGTCACTGCGTCTGCATGGCCATGGCCATGATGGCCCGTGAGTGTGAGTGTCAGTGAGTGTGCTCACCTAACATAACATAATAATACCAATACTAGTAATAGGCCTACCCATCTCCTATAGGTGAAACAAGCAAACAAATCAATATTCCGCTTATTATTAAATGTCAAGGGTCCATAAATAACTTTATACCTCTGTCAGTCTGCACAGCAGCTGCCTGCTGTTCATGCATTTCATTTCAGTTACATTCGATGCATCATGTGCATAGGCCTATGTTATTGACATTGTATGCAGGCTGTACCGAAAGGGGCTGGCTGGTTTGGTTGGCCAAACGCCGCCAATGTCGATTATGTAAAGAAAACTTCACAATAATATTGATACCTGCTAAATCTTCATTAACCATGCTATTACCTGTATCATTATTATTACTGGTAGAATCCATTTCGTCCCGATGGTAAGCGATATATTACGACAAATGAATTGGGGCATTTCGCAATCTTGAGACTAGAGGCGCTGATTTCGTCACTTTCGCAATGCATTCGAAGAACCTCCGTTGGCGTCGTGATTACGTTCGGTTGACTCATCACCAAGCGGAATAGGAAAAAGTAGGCCTATCATCCTGAGCTTGGGGGCATTTCCAATCAAACGTGAGGCGGAGAGAGTAAAAAAATCAATGTGCAGCCAAAGGCGTGGTGGTGGTTGGGGTCCGTGGGCGGGCACGTTTATTGGTGGGGATCAGGGGAGGGTACTCTTCCACTATTTTCCTTGTGCTTGCAAGCTGACTCGGGCTGATATCTTCAGAGGACTACAATAACGATTACACTGGACCGGTGTAGAAGTTTAAAATGTCCTAGGATAGAATGTCCGGGAAACAAAGGATTCTATTATGCGCTTCAGTCATGGTCTCGATAGACCAGATAATAGGACCATAAAAATATTATTATTATAGCAGAATACAATAGCACAATATATTATAGCACAATACACTTTTTCCAGGGGACATTTTCTACTTTTACACCGGCAGTTCGTACTGGTCGGGGCGCACGGTCGGAGCGCATAACGGGGACGTCAAAGGCAGATGTTCGGTAATTCAATCAAAGCATTGCCTGCACTAAAAAGGGTAGGGCCTAAATGCGGGGTCTATGGTAGGGTGGAATCGGAGGGGGGGGGGGGGGCGGGCGGGCGGGCGGGCGGGCGGGCGGGCGCCCGGGGAGCGGGGACGAGCGGGCAGTGACCATATATTAAAACAAAAGATCAACAACCTAACCTCCTTCACTATAACGGACTCCTGATTGGCTGTTCATTAATCGTAGAATGCCCACGATATGAAGGCCAGATGTCAATCGTACATATACCACGTTTGTTTGGAGGAGACTACGTTGTCCATGTATGATAATAAGCCGCTCATTAGAAGACTGTTTTGGTAAAATGTTTATAAAACTAAAACTACGTCACTAAGGTTAATATGTAAAGTCAAGGACTTAGTGAGCCCCCCTTTAGGTCGGGGGAGCTCCCCCGAACCCCCCTACGAGCATATGTTAAGTGCAAGCTCTAACAACTACAGCTGTTACAATGGGGGGACACCCCCCCAAACCCCCCTCCGTCGACATAGGTTTTTACCAGTGCGTTGGGGGGAAGCTCCCCCAAACCCCCCCCCCGGTGGACAGTCAACTAGCCCTTCTGTGTCATACTGCTGGAGGGGGGGGGGGTGCGATGGGACCATCCATATAGTTCCTTCCGACACATTTTTGTTTTGGTAATGTAATACATTGTGATTGTCCTTATTCACGGGAATCGGGCGTTTCCAGTGATATACGACACAAATAGGTTGTCCTCATGCATTCACTTTGGAAACGCATTTTAAAATAGATGTTACGTCCTGTTAATGGGGCACGTCATCATCGCGTACATTTGGTAAAAACTCCCTAACGAGACCGGAGCAGACGGCTGAAAGTAGTTTAATTATTGGCCGCTAGGGTGCAGAATGTCGCTCACCCGAATTTTTCACGCAACTTTTGCTAAATAGAGCTAGTTCTAGTTTGTGATTCATTTTGATACTTCAGATTTGGGCAGAAGACCAATATAACTTAGTCGTCAGTGTGGTTTTAAGCTGGAAAAACGTATTTGTCTTTCTTAAAGTGCCTTTTTTGGACGGGTGTGTACGATTGTTTTGTTTTTATGTCACGTGACCTCGATCATGTCGACACAAAATTGAAATAAACCACCCTTTTCTGTCATTATTTAGGACGGATATTTCTCTAATAAAAATATTAATATAATTGGCCAATTTCTTAGGCATATGATGTAGCGAATTCCCATGAAGATTTAAATTAATTTAAATTAATTTCAACAAATGGGATAGCAACCACCACCGGAAGATCGCGGAGAAATCGGTAAACTCAACGGAGTTAATTCAGAAATATACCAAAAAAAATTGTTTGTAGGATATACAATAGTTACTCTCTTTATTTCTCATCAAATCAGTATATACTCCCACACACACGTGTATCTTAAGAGCCCCTCCTAAAGGGGGGCTTAATATGTAAAGTCAAGGACTTAGTGAGCCCCCCTTTAGGTC
This sequence comes from Lineus longissimus, assembly GCF_910592395.1. Classification (NCBI taxonomy): domain Eukaryota; kingdom Metazoa; phylum Nemertea; class Pilidiophora; order Heteronemertea; family Lineidae; genus Lineus; species Lineus longissimus. The sequence goes on along the minus strand of NC_088309.1, from coordinate 14,777,347 downwards.
GGGGGAGCTCCCCCGAACCCCCCTACGAGCATATGTTAAGTGCAAGCTCAAACAACTACAGCTGTTACAATGGGGGACACCCCCCAAACCCCCCTCCGTCGACATAGGTTTTTACCAGTGCGTTGGGGGGAAGCTCCCCCCAAACTCCCCCGGTGGACAGTCAACTAGCCCTTCTGTGTCATACTGATGGAGGGGGGGGGGGTGCGATGGGACCATATAGTTCCTTCCGACACATTTTTGTTTTGGTAATGTAATACATTGTGATTGTCCTTATTCACGGGAATCGGGCGTTTCCAGTGATATACGACACTTAAATGGATTGTCCTCATGCATTCACTTTGGAAACGCATTTTAAAATAGATGTTACGTCCTGTTAATGGGGCACGTCATCATCGCGTACATTTGGGAAAAACTCCCTAACGAGACCGGAGCAGACGGCTGAAAGTAATGTGGTGCGGAGGGATATCGAGCGCGTCACCAACAGCCGGTATCCCGTGACGTCAGCAGGTGGAGGACCCAGTGACGTCACTCCCGGACCGCATAAAAGCCCTCGCAGGCCCAGTCTCGGGGCAGAAAAACAACAGAAGTCTACAGAGTAAGTTTATCCCGTATCTTGTCCGGTTTCGTGCACATTTCATGCATAATGCACCGTATCATGCTCGCACCTAAATTGTCGCGGTAGTGCACACCTAAATCAGCCCGTACGTCACCCCGTCCGGCCCCTCGCCAAAAGTGGCTCTTGTGCCATTTACGGCTTCTGTTCCGATGGAAAGGGTCCATCTGGATATCCTAGGTCCGTTTATTCCGAGTTCTAATGACAATCTTTACATTCTCATGATTATAGATCAGTTTACCCGTTGGATTGAGTGCTTTCCACTCCCCACTCAAGGAGCTGAGCAAATTGCTCGGACGTTCGTCTATGAGTTTGTCGCACGCATGGGTTGTCCGTTGGAGATACACACAGATCAGGGCCGTAACTTTGTTTCAAAGTTATTTGGAGCTGTCTGTCGTCTCCTTCAGATAGCAAAAACCCGCACTACGCCTTATCATCCTTCGTCTAATGGTCAGGTTGAGCGATATAATCGCACTCTTCTTCAATTAATTCGTTGTTTCCTGGGAGAGGACCAGCGGGATTGGGATAATGATTTACCCCTTCTCGCTGGTGTTATCCGCTCTATGCCGAATCGGAGTACTGGTTTCACCCCCAACATGCTTATGTTGGGAAGAGAGGTTCACATGCCCTCCGACCTGGTCCTCGGCCCATTCCTAAAACAACCTCCCGCAGCATCGGCCGGCGAATACGTACTGAAGCTGCGGGAGAAACTTGAGTTTGTACATCATATCGCTCGGCAGCACTTGGGTGTAGCCGAGCACCGTAAAAAAAGGACTATGATGTACAACTCCGGGAAAAGAGGTATCAGACCGGGGATATCGTGTACAAGTCTGACACTGCGTCCAAGGTTGGGCAAAGCTCCAAACTTAGACCGCCTTGGCTTGGTCCGTTTCTGGTAGAGAAGGCAATCTCACCGGTTTTATATCTCATCGACGGGCAGAGTAAGAACCAAGTCGTTCATCATGATCGGCTTAAAGGGGCACCTGGAGTATAAATAGTGTGGGAGGGGATGATAGCATGCAAATGTCTCCCTGTTACTATCATGAAGAGAGCTCCTGGGCTTTTCACAATGTTTTTAAAAAATTCTTTGTCACTATCAAACACATTTGAATGAATTTGATATCAGACACTTATGAATAACATAGGAACATGATGTATTAAAATCAACCTGAGAAATCGTCTATGTTATGAGATTATGGAACTTTTTTACACAGCACTGTTGAAAAGCCTTGAAGTTGAATTTACCAGCTTGAATCTGATTGGTTATAGCCCTGGTGATGCATTATTTACAAACATTGAGCACATGGCTAATAATCATGAGTGAGCATGCAGGAAAGAACTGGATATGCTAGAGATGATGCATAATAAAGCGTTTCCTACCAAAGTGATTTTGGTCTGTTTTCTGTATCCTTTAGTCCATAAGTATATATCCTTATCCTACTGAATAATATATATTCTAATCCTACTGAATAATGTACATTGTATATGATACTAATAATCCAAGTCTATAACTATGTGATGTCACAATCCTACTGAATATTGTTTTGTTTAGATGTATCCATGTCTATGATAGGGTAGTCTACACAATTCTATAATTCTAAAGCATATATATTTGCTAATCCGCATAAGTATTATGATAGATATCCATGGTATCTATGATGGAAACAAGGAGCAAAATCCTAGATCCTCGAAAATTAAAACTGTCACAAATTTGTCAAAGTGCACTGTAAATTTCAAAATCGTCCAAAACACATTCTCAAAAAAATAATGTAGTCTATCTATCAGTGCTGCTGAAACCTATTGCCACTTATGGCCCATGTATGGAATCCCTGGCGGATTTGGATAAAGATTTCTCACAGTCTCCAAAACACAATCTGGCATCACTTCACGACATGTCCAAACTATTGATGGGTCATCTGCCATATACTGCTGTTGCATCTGCTGTTTTTTGCCAATATAGAGAGGATGGTTCCAGGATCCCCGGTCCTCCATCATTTTCCAAAATTTTTTGTAAAGTTGTTTCCTGATCACATTATTTCCATTTCTGGGTGCTTGTCCATTTCCCAGCCATCTTTGTGGATGAGTAGTCACACATGGAGAAGAATTGCAATGTTGGCACATATCTTCCCCTGGCACAGGAGCAATAACTGGTTCGGATAGTTCATGGTCCTCCTCCTGTGGTTGTGGTGGGGGTGGATCAACTACACCACCAGGCACAGGCAAAGGTTCCAGCTCATCATTATCTCCTTGAATATTCCCCTCATTCTGTATATCATCTTGAAGTGCTTGATTCTCCTCATTTGGAGGATGGTCTAATTCAACATAGTCCCAATTATAGAAATTAAAAAAAGCATGTATAGCTTCCCTTTGTTCAGTAGTAAGTGCAAGGGAAACAACCTTCAATTCTTCTGCCATGGTGTGATTTACAATCTACTGACTTGAACCTGGAACAGGCCCGCCAAATTCACTATGAATGGGACAGTCCAAGCGTGGGGGGTGCATGGATGTGTGCATCCACCTATCCAGAATCTCATCACGGTAGTCATAAGTTTTTTTCACCAACACTGGCTTCCCCACTTGTCGCCTTGGTGCCTTGGCATCAAACACAAATTTGACGGAGGTATGGTCACGGTTAACATTCGCGTTCCAGTCGATCAAAGCCAGATTTGTCCTCAGTTTGTAGGACCTCTCTCCAAAGACAATCCTTTTGTCGTGAAATTGGAGGAGGGCGTTGTTGAATGATTCTACGTACAGTGTGTCTTTTGATCCAGCATAATTTTGGGGTCTTTTATATATGTCCAATTTGTAGAGATAGTCTTTTAGCAATTTCTCTGCGACTGTGTCCGTAATCAGTTTCTTCGAGGGCTCGTAATGTTCCTCCTGGCATCGCGAATCTTTGCTGCATTTGCTGTGGTTGCCTTGATAATGGTCAATGATATTATCAATCCCAGCTCTCAGTTTCTGTTCATCTGCATTACAGTTTTTGATGCACCAGTACACATGCGTCTTAATCGACGCAGCTTTGTCAGCTAGCTGTTGATGCCATTTTTTCCCCATGTCCTTTTTTGGGCCTTGCGTTATCTTCCTTACACTCTTGGCAATACCCTTCGTGGTATGCCAGATGTCTTCGGCGTTTCGTGTTTCTTTTCTCTCCTCGGTAACAAACTTTGTTATGCTGTTGTTGTGATCATGACTGTGATAACGTACAGGAACTTGTTGGTCATCGAGTACTTTATAAATCTCTTTTACACCGATTAGCTCATGTCTTTGTGTCACAGGATCATCCACCGTCTTCGAAATGGTAGCGATGTGGAGCACCTTGTGGCTCTGGTCGCCAAGGCAAACAACATCACTAAATTCGGCATTCTTGCGCCAGCAGTGGCGAGCATCTGTCGAAATATCAATCGCTTCTACACCATTTGCCATTGAAAGGCTACTTTCCATGAGGATAGCATCTTGTTTTGACTCTTCAGCCTGTTGCTGCACAATCGGACAATAAGTGTCCATAAATCTGTTCAGGGTTTCTGATGATAGCACTCCAATATCAGAGCTTTCCACGAATTTGGTGTATTGCACTGGCAGTAGTCCTGATGTAAAAAAGCCATGGGCTAGCCTCGCATTGACTAGAAACTTGCCACCATTCTCAACATGTGGGGAAGAGGTCCAGTGGAGATTGTGCTGCTCCTTTCCTTGGCATGCTAAGGTCAAACAAGCTGTGTGACCATCCCGTCTGAACTCCTTCGTGTGCAGATTGCCCTTGCAATTTAGGGAATGGGTCTGTACCCTGCCAATCAAGTTCCTGATAGAGGACCCGGTACAGACAAAAAGTGGCTGCTTGATATCTTCTCTTGCACAAAGCTGGTAACTGGGTGTTACTTGAGGCACAGTTGTGCTGGTCATTGCTGGTGATGAAGCGTCATCATTTTCATTGTGAGTCACATTATTTTCCACATAAAAGTCAATCACTTCATTCAGGAATTGATAGTTGGAGACCACTGAACATATCCCTCCACCAAGTTTTGCCTTTATCCTGTCCATTTTGTTAAAAAAGTTCACCTTTTCTTCATCGTTTGCGCAATAAAAATTCAGTCCTCCTTTCACAAGAGCTTTCTTCGTCTCAGTTGCCTCATTTCTCGATCGATTGGTACTTTTTCGTTTCCTCGAATGCTGTTGGCGGTTCTCATCACGGAATCTCTCCAGGCCTAGGTCTACATCCCGGACCCCTTCACTACTAGCAAGAATGTTCATTTCACTTTCCATTGTTGTCATTTCAACTTTTACTGCAGTTTTGAGGGCTTCAGTATAACAGTTATTTAACCTATCTTACCCAGAAATGGTACAGTCCGGCTAATTACCAGTGTCCTGGCACAGCCTGGTGCAACAGGATGAGAATAAATAACTTCAGATAGCAAGTTTATAAGTACCCCCTGGCAACTGACTTCTGTAAATTTGTAATGTGATTTTATTGCTTCTTGTCCAATTTTAAGAAAATTATATTAAACAAAAACAATGAACTTTTACATTGATGAACAAGGCAAGAAGCTGACAATTTGCTTGACCTTTCTTTGGCTTATAAGTAAGAAAGTCTGGCCACATGTTCAAACTATTTCAAAAGCTGTTGAACTAACTGAACATAACCACACTGCTCAAATGCAAAACCACTCAATAAATACTGTAGCCATGTGGAAATTTGGCGGGAGTGACATCATAAGATAGCATGACAGATACTCATCAGCTGTGAATGGCCAATCAGGTCAGGTTAGATACCACATGCTGTGTTTATAGAACAACCTCCAGATTGTCCACTAGTCACCAGTACCATATGGCCCTTTAAGCTCTGTCGAGATCGGATCTTACCGTTCTGGCTTCGGAGAAAGCGTCATCATCTCCTTGGTCCGGACGATTCAGTGATTGCTCCATGTACAGATTCCCCTGACATGGAAACTGGGGTGTTTCCCTTTTGTGCTCTGGATGAGTTGGAGTTTGCGGATGTTGCCCAGGGTTCATTAGAGAATATTTCTCCTTCATTACTCTCAGTTTCTCCTCCGTCCGATGATGCGCTGCCCGGACGATCTGTAGAGCTGGGCGGGGCTTCCCGGTTGGAGGAGACAACTTCTCACCATGAAGCCGAGTTGGACCTCAGTCTGTCTTCCTCCCCGTCAGTTAGTCTCCCTGAAATCAGTTTCTCTCAAGATATGCCCCCGATTCCAGGGTTACCACTCTGGGGGGTACATAATGGGTACGACGAAACTGACGAACCTCCCTGGAGACTGTCTGATGGACGCGGTGGGAGAAGGCGGCGGTTGCCGGCTTATTTGGGAGATTATATTCTCTAGATTACATGAAACTAGGCATTCCATAGTTGCGGGCTTGGGTTATTGTTTCCCTTTACCTTTCTGTGTTCAAACACTATCTTACGATACGTCCACTTCTCGTCTATCGGCGTATCGATTTCCACTATTTCAAGCTTCTTGAGACTGATTGTTGATTTCTGCCGGAATCAAATTGCCGAATTTGAATTTCTCGTAGTCCGTCTTTTCCCCAATCGGTTACTCCGTGTTAGTACTCTGTTCGTTTGTCTTGTTCTATGGGGGATTTTATCTTTTTTATCCTGTCTGAAATTCAAATTGGTGATCTGTTCCTTTTGTCGATCGTTGATACCTCATTTGTTTCAACATCGATTCAGTGTTGTCAACTAAAATTAATTGTCTTGGTAACGGGGTGTCCTAATTTAGTATGCTCCTCGGACTTTGTGAGCTGAGGGGTCCTTAAGGACATTCCAGTTTCCTTTATGTATCTATTAACTTGTCCTTGGAACGGGGTGTCCTACTTTAGCATGCTCCTCGGACTTTGTGAGCTGAGGGGTCCTTAAGGACATTCCTACTTCCCTCCGTGTATATAGTTATTATAATCATGATCTAAAGTGCCCTTGGAACTGAGTGTCCCATCGTAGCACGCTCCTCGGACTTTGTGAGCTGAGGGGTCCTTCTGGGCATTCATAGTCCAAATTTTGTATAATATACTATAAAGTCCAGTTTGTTCATGCATATTATAGGCCCGAGTGGGGTTAAGTTTTTTTTTGGTAAAAAAGCCGGCGTGTCTCTTCGGATATAAAAAGGCTGAGGAGGCTCGTGCAGGGAATTATATTGTACAGTACATCGACAAGATCATGCAGCTCCCAAAAGACGGTGACCACCCTCATCTTCCCGAATCCCGAGACGACCTAAGGGGGAGGAATGTGGTGCGGAGGGATATCGAGCGCGTCACCAACAGCCGGTATCCCGTGACGTCAGCAGGTGGAGGACCCAGTGACGTCACTCCCGGACCGCATAAAAGCCCTCGCAGGCCCAGTCTCGGGGCAGAAAAACAACAGAAGTCTACAGAGTAAGTTTATCCCGTATCTTGTCCGGTTTCGTGCACATTTCATGCATAATGCACCGTATCATGCTCGCACCTAAATTGTCGCGGTAGTGCACACCTAAATCAGCCCGTAGGTCACCCCGTCCGGCCCCTCGCCAAAAGTGGCCGGCACTACAGTAGTTTAATTATTGGCCGCTAGGGTTCAGAATGTCGCTCACCCGAATTTTTCACGCAACCTTTGCTAAATAGAGCTAGTTCTAGTTTGTAATTCATTTTGATACTTCAGATTTGGGTAGTAGACTAAAATAACTTAGTCGTCAGTGTGGTTTTAAGCAGGAAAAACGTATTTGTTTTTCTTAAAGTGCCTTTTTTGGACGGGTGTGTGCGATTGTTTTGTTTTTATGTCACGTGACCTCGACCATGTCGACACAAAATTGAAATAAACCACCCTTTTCTGTCATTATTCAGGACGGATATTTCTCTAATAAAAATAATAATATAATTGGCCAATTTCTTAGGCATATGATGTAGCGAATCATGAAGATTTAAATTTAATTTAACTTACTTTCAACCAATGGGATAGCAACCACCACCGGAAGATCGCGGAGAAATCGGTAAACTCAACGGAGTTAATTCAGAAAAATACCAAAAAAAATTGTTTGTAGGATATACAATAGTTACTCTCTTTATTTCTAATCATTCATTATATACTCCCGCACACACGTGTATCTTAAGAGCCCCTCCTAAGAGGGGGGGGGGGGGGGGCTTATAAAATCACATGCATAATAATAGAATGTTCATCCGAAACAGTCACTGAGCAATTACTAAGAATGGCTTACGGTAAAAAATGTTCATTGATGAGAAAACTCTGTGAGTGTGACCTCAAATGTGCCACTGTAGTAAGTAAGAAACCTGACTCCGGAAACCCGGGTCCGGAGGCCAGTGTTGACAGATAACTATTCCACTGTATCGATGCACAGTTCATCTAAAATAGACACACACTTGGGACTGCATGGTAGAGGTGCAACAAGAGTTCACGAAGCAGACATGTTTATCCTTTAGTCACGGAATAAGGCTATACGTATAGATGCAACGATGAAATATCCTTATAAGATCCGAAAGAGTCTGGCGAATGCTTACCATTAACCATGACCAACTTAATTGAGCCCCTCGGGGCAATATTGGTTTAACTCCAATTTTGTAAAAATATACCATTCTCTGCTGATGAAAACCGCATTCAATTATATCAGCGGTATTAAGAAACCCTATGAACATTTACTTTCTGGTAGGACTGCACAAAGTGCACATGGTATGGTCATTGGTTAATTTCAAGTTTTGAATATCGAAAGCGAGTTTTGAATTTCGAAGTCTATTTTCCTTTGCCTTCAGCAGTTGTTGTTATTTGATAGACCCGAATCTGATCAGCCTCTATTCGACATGTTCAATGAAAACAAATTGCCCCACAACACCAGAAAAACCCGACCAACGCCGTCCGATAGAGGCCGCCAGAGTAATCAGTCACGTGCCGCCATTGACGAATCAGCTCGCAGCAATCAATCACAATGGCAGCCTCAACGAGATGCGGTATCCGTTTGAATTACGCTTTGTTATCTGATATAAAATTGCCGAATTACAAGAGAGAAAAACGAGTAGTCCATAATAACACCAGTCAAGAGTTTTATGATATCTCAAACCTGGATGCCAACAAGACCAACCTCCACCCCACCCCACCCCCACCCCACCCCCACCCCAGCCCCACCCCCAAGGTAGGAGAGGCCAAGACCACAGTACACCCCCCACAAAATGCCCAACTTTTTTACATTAGACAATTAGATATAGGAAAGCTACCATCAGTAATAAACTTTGGGTGCAGGGAAACTGGACTCATGCAGTCATGATTAGCATGATCATCAAGTGAAAAATGAATTTTCAAACTTCATTTAAAATCTAGAGTGAAAAATTTAAATCTCAGTAGTATCAGAATGATGGTGTTTCACATTAGCATGAAACAAGCACGATTTAAAACTAGGTATATTGCATAGATCAACCCCCCAAGCTCCCTAGTGACCCCCTCGCAATGACCAATTCAATTTTTTGCTGTCACATCATTAAAACCTCCAATTTCGGCATGCAAGTGGACAAAGAAAAAAATGTTCCAAAACACCAGAAGCAGTGTTATTATGACTCTAGATGGTATTGCCCTCTCGCGGATCTATCGGCAACTAAAATATTATCTCTAGAAATGCCAGTTTTTGAGCCGTAAAAACGCCTCAAAGGCTTATTTTCCTGATTTTCCCTGTTTGAACTTCATCAATGCATGCAAAGCGGCGGTACAAAGGTGGACAAAGGATTTTTTTGACGAAATTCACTGAAATTTTGCACAGTATTAGCTAGACATTAGAGGAAACCAATGGGCTATCGGCAAAGTGCGTAATGCTCCCCACCGCCTGATTAACTCAGCTTTTGGAGATTGCCCTAAGCTAAGCGCACTACTGCGTTGATCGGCCGAGATGGTAATTAGTGCGCATGCGCAAGTTCGAGGTCGGGGATTTCTGGTATTGCACCAGAAAAACCCGACCAACGCCGTCCGATAGAGGCCGCCAGAGTAATCAGTCACGTGCCGCCATTGACGAATCAGCTCGCAGCAATCAATCACAATGGCAGCCTCAACGAGATGCGGTATCCGTTTGAATTACGCTTTGTTATCTGATATAAAATTGCCGAATTACAAGAGAGAAAAACGAGTAGTCCATAATAACACCAGTCAAGAGTTTTATGATATCTCAAACCTGGATGCCAACAAGACCAACCTCCACCCCACCCCACCCCCACCCCACCCCCACCCCAGCCCCACCCCCAAGGTAGGAGAGGCCAAGACCACAGTACACCCCCCACAAAATGCCCAACTTTTTTACATTAGACAATTAGATATAGGAAAGCTACCATCAGTAATAAACTTTGGGTGCAGGGAAACTGGACTCATGCAGTCATGATTAGCATGATCATCAAGTGAAAAATGAATTTTCAAACTTCATTTAAAATCTAGAGTGAAAAATTTAAATCTCAGTAGTATCAGAATGATGGTGTTTCACATTAGCATGAAACAAGCACGATTTAAAACTAGGTATATTGCATAGATCAACCCCCCAAGCTCCCTAGTGACCCCCTCGCAATGACCAATTCAATTTTTTGCTGTCACATCATTAAAACCTCCAATTTCGGCATGCAAGTGGACAAAGAAAAAAATGTTCCAAAACACCAGAAGCAGTGTTATTATGACTCTAGATGGTATTGCCCTCTCGCGGATCTATCGGCAACTAAAATATTATCTCTAGAAATGCCAGTTTTTGAGCCGTAAAAACGCCTCAAAGGCTTATTTTCCTGATTTTCCCTGTTTGAACTTCATCAATGCATGCAAAGCGGCGGTACAAAGGTGGACAAAGGATTTTTTTGACGAAATTCACTGAAATTTTGCACAGTATTAGCTAGACATTAGAGGAAACCAATGGGCTATCGGCAAAGTGCGTAATGCTCCCCACCGCCTGATTAACTCAGCTTTTGGAGATTGCCCTAAGCTAAGCGCACTACTGCGTTGATCGGCCGAGATGGTAATTAGTGCGCATGCGCAAGTTCGAGGTCGGGGATTTCTGGTATTGATGAAAGGCCTGACTACAGGAAAGGCCAGATTGAACTTTTGTCAAAAGGAATGGTTCACCTCAGAGTGCTGTTCACTGGACACGAAAGCAGAGTGCAAAAATACCAACAGGTTTGCCATTTTTAAGTTAATAAATCTAATATTTTGAAAACTTTGATATCCATCTATGCAGACACTTGACGATTTTACAGGTGAACATTTTCAGGAATTGCAGAGTTTCAGAAAATCTTAATCGGGACCAGCAAACTTCGAACAACGGTAAAATCAAAGTCAGCCTACTGATCAGAAATAAATCATTATGCCAAATAATGGACAAGTGATCTAACTATCCTGCATCAAAAGTTGGTAAAAAAAATATTGAGGGATCACGGAGTAATTTACAAATATCCGGTGGTTAATAATTTCGGACCGAGATTGTACATCACGGAACAGCTGCCAGTCATTGCAACGTGACTGTCAACATTCTCCAGCATCGCCTGCATATCTTTCTTGTCGGCAGGCAGAAAATGCATGCTCATCTCGGTCTGCAGACCGGGGATTTTCTCAAGAGTCAATAGATTTAGGATATCTCGGCAGTTGTTTTGTGGTTTGATTGGACGAAACCTAACTGAACTAGTTCAGTCATATTGATGAATAGATAGATATATACATGACACTGTTCAACAGTTTGACATCACAAAAATCAAGAGGTCGCAACAGGTTGACATTACAAAAATGAAGTTGTGTGACAAACTTGCTGGAAAATACCTTTAGGATTCTGCTTAATTACACATTTCAAACACATGGCAAAAATGGAATGAATAGAGAGTTTGAGATCGGCAACTTATAGCAAAACTTATGTGTATACCCATAGTTTTTTGCCAAATACGTCATCAAATATAGGACTAATTTTTCTCATCATAAGTTGTACATAAGTTGTACATAAGTCGAATCTTCCAGCCTTGATAAAATGCTCTGGCTGTAGACTCGAGACTGAGATAACACAGCTTCATTAGTCAAGGAAACTGAATACATAACCGATTACAAGACTTATTCATGCTTCTATACTGTCATAGTCAACCATCGGCGCCGAGTCTATTACATAATCATGTTTCTATACGCGGAAACCGAAAAATACGACGCAAGTGGATTTTAAAGGAAATGAAACGAATTGTTACCAAAATATGTTTTTTTTGTTTTTGTATATTCCACTCTGATTTCAAAATCATTCACATCAGATTTTATGCGGGATTTAAATGTACACCTTGAGGGTGTTACATTTTACGTCTAGAGCAGGGTTCTGGTAGCAAAATGAGTTTGATCAACAGTGTGCCTTAAAAGTCTAGCTGATAAGTAGTGTATAGTATGACTTATCCGGCCATCACGACCAACTTGTCTAACAAGCAAATTATCTAATACATGTATACACATTCCAGGACAAGTTATGAAAGGCTTGATTAGGGTTACATGCTCATGGAAATCGTTCTAGGCGTACATTGTAATGATTATCCCGTGGTGATGTCAGTTTATAGAAATGACATGACATTCATTAACCCTCCCCTGCGACTAACGGACTTAAATAGTAAAAGCTCATGATTTCAACAAAAAATTTTTTAATGCCTCTTGGGCCAAACTACAAATCAAAATGCACGGATCTTATGCAAGGGGTACAAAAACCTGAAATCACTCAATATCGTCATACACATCTTCAAGGATCACACCATCTTCACTACATTCATCGTCTGACCCACCAAAATGTATTACATCATGGTCTACATGCTCCGCTACAGGCTCTTCATTCTGTAGTAGCCCAGAGGCTCTCCACGCGGTGTGGATCGCTTCAGCGATTATCTGACCCCAGGACTCGTCAGTGTATGTGTGTCTGGGAGCCATGTCCCATAGAGCAAAAGTCTCATTCACAATAACGATGAGATCAATTCCATTTTCTTCCACAGTTGCAACGACATCCTGGCGAAAGTTTCCCACGTCATGTTCATCAGCATTTGCCGGTAAAGTTGTTGAATCCTTGCAAGATTTTCGGTAACTTATGTCATTTCTGTTTAAAAATCCATGTTACCATCCTCTTGAAACTCAAGAACCACACTAAGCAATTACATTGTTGATTATCATTCGGTTTTGGGATTAAGCTAAAAAAGATGCTGCTGAAAATTTTCCGCCTGCCGCATCCCATAGCCATTTCGTTAATTTCTGCTGAGACCTACGTACGCCTCTTTGTATTTGCCGATGCATTCTAGCTTGGCGATTGGTGGCCCCACGCTGCCTCTCTCTAACTTCTTCTTCTTCATTGAGCCATCGTCGCATCGTCCTTCGTGGGATGTTGTGCTCCCTTGCAAATTCCGTGGCTGAAATCCAACGAGGCTGTCTTAAAATGTGAGTAGCATGAAAATCATCAAACAGACGGATTCTTTCAGATAAAGAATAAGATCTGTAACGTCGAGGGTAGACATCATCATCATCAACATCATCGGCATTTTCCATCATGAGCACAGATGTGAGGAGACTAAATGACAACATTTCGGGTAAAATCTTCATCTTGACCACAGAGCATACACTGTGACAGAATGTGCCTGTCTTTGTAAATATCTAACATGCCTGAGATGTCCTGACCAGCACGATTTGAAAATGGTGTCAATTTCAGCCAGGCCTGTACTGTGGATTTAAACTGTGGCCTGGCGTGGAAAAGAAACTCACTAGTGAAAGGTATTTTATAACTTGGCCTGGATTGTGTATATTCAATATTTTGTGTGTTAGGCAAGTTGGTCGTGGTGACCGGATAAGTCAAGGCCTGAACTCACTATCGCGTTTTGACGCCTTGGAAAAAACGCTGCGATTTCACGCGACGGGAAAACGTTGCGACAGAGATTTCGTAACCTGTACTCACTGAAGCGTATAATCGCTGGCGGTGAAAGGGTGCAGACAAGGCTATAGACTTTCCATACCAAACAGCTGGCACAGACGTGTTGCAACAATGTCTGACTCGGATTCGGATTTTGCCGAAATCATGGTGTCGTACCTGTATGCGAAGAGAAAAAGAAAGCGCAGGCAATTTTTTTCTTCAGATACCTTCCTTCTTGTCAACATCTTTATATTCTGACAAAGATTTGTCATAAATCTAAAGATGTTTTTCGATTTGAATTATCAATCTCTCTATCAGGTCTGAAGACATGGTGCCAATGGGTTTGGGAGACAATTCCTAACTGCACACATGTACCTGCACTGCAGTGACAAATGCCTATCTTAATACCACAATTTAAACCTCTGTCAACCTTACAATTTATATCACGAGACCCCACGAAGTGTTATAATTCGCGGCGATTATACGCTTCGGTTGCTAATTTTGCAACGTACTTTTGCCCGAGCGCGTTGAACGCCGCGTCAAAAACAAGGTATTTTGTCGCTTCGCCCAAGTGGGAACACATCTATGGAATTCAATGGATACCATTTGTGGCGCTAATCGCGGCGTTTTAACGCAACGTCGAACGCCGCGTAAAAAACGCGACAGTGAGTTCAGGCCTGAAGGGCTGGCGTATACATGGACCCGTATATTCGTTGATTTTTCAAAATCGACACAAAGGCGAAGACGGCACAGCCGGTAACGTAATCACCATCGGACAACTTGTGGCGCCAACACATTGTCCATTCATATTGAGTTTGAATACAGTGAATGGTATCGAACGACAATGCGTTTGATAATTCATACTTCTTGCGTTATTGTTCTCCAAAATTATCGCGCGTTTGTAAGGCGAGCTGCAATTGGTCACAAGACACTAGTGGAATCGAACCCGCATTCATGTTACATTATTGTGCGAATACGTCATAACATGAGTTGGTGTTTTCTCAAGTCATTTTTCTATACGTATGTAAGTATACGTATAAGTTTTGCTGTAAGTTGCGGTTCTCAAACTCTCAATTGGATGATGTGCCTGTCGAACAGAATCGTCAGGATTTAGAATAATTACGTTTCTAGTTAGCGTTCGATTTCGTTATCTTTTGATTAGAGTTACCCTTGAATTCACCGATTATGATTACATAATGCCTTTTAACCTATTCTAGCTGCTGTTACCAATGGTTATACAACATAATACATAACACTGACTTGTCTCCTGGTCAGTAAATATAAATAGCTTTGATAAGGGGATCTCTCTAAACTAAACTGTGAGAAAATTTTAATGCATCTTGCACAAGAAGTGAAGTATATTATTGACTTGTTCTCTTTCTGCTGGGTTAGCATCCCTGTACTCGGCGAACTCACGTATGGCACGCGCCCGCCGACGAAGGTCTTCGTCAGGCATGTATATATTATGAATGGCACAAGGATTGAGATGAAGTGTGTCCCTGGGTATATTGAGAGCTTGAGATAAAAAGGTAATATTATTTGAAACTGAAGAACCGCTGCCTCTGACCGCGAGGTTTCCTGAGAGTTTGATAAGAATGTTTGAATGGTTCATGACCCTACTGTAGTAACTGACAAAGCGTTTTTTTAGAGTGATGTCTATAGGTGAGGAGTCCATAATGAGAGGTAAGAGATTGCCATGAGGCCAAGGATGCAAACCCAGCAGTCTCCTTGCAGCCTTTCTCCAAGCGGTATCAAGCCCATTTGCTTGCCCGTTGCTTAAATCCCACAGTGAAGTTCCGTAGAGTGACATACAGTAACTTTGGAATAACCGAAGCCTTGTTTCAATATTACAATAGTGAAATCTGGACATAAGAACATTAACTCTCCGATTAAAATCTCCAACCACACGCACAATGCTATCAGCTCTGGCTGTAACTCCAATCAGGTGACCCAGGTGAAGCGCTCGGCCACAATCAGTGAGCCTTGGAATACAATGGATGGAGGATTAGCGCGCCAATCCCGGCCACCCGATTGAAAGTACAACAAATGACATTTGGAAGTATACCTATTCCAAGTGGTGCGCCATCACATGCATGTTATGCTGATAAGATTGGGGGATGTTGCGAATCGCAACTTGCACAACATGCAGAGAGAGCGCACTTGAGTCCCAAGCAGACAAGGGAGGGCGGGTTGGGTAAGATCACACTGTCCTTGGAATAGAATCCCTCATCTGGAGCACAGTTTGTTCCTCTCCGACATCCGTTCGTCACATCTGTCCCTGTCGTGTTCCAAACAATAATGACATTTCCGCTCAGCTCACGTGCACATGACGTCACCCCACTTTGGGATATACCTATTCCAAGTGGTGCGCCATCACATGCATGTTATGCTGATAAGATTGGGGGATGTTGCGAATCTCCACCCACACAGACTGACTACGCTAACCCCTGCCCAGCAGGTATGCGTGTTTTATACAGAGTTTTATCCCAAACTCATCCCCAAACTCATACATATAAACAAAGCATAGAAAAACAGGAAACAAGTAAATCAACTATATTTTGGCTTTATTACGAAATAGGTTTTAACACAAAATAGAATTACAACTGCTCTATATATATATGTACTGGACTGCCTGGGAAGACTGCATGCAATTACTGCTCCAGAGACCGTATTAATCTTGACTGTGGGTAGCCTGTATAACTGCATGACACCGGATACCCAGGCCTGTACTCGAGAAATTACAAACGTGGTAAGGCATTTGGTAGACTTCTCTCATTGACAAAATCCTGTTCAGCCTGAGAAACAATATTTAGATTGTGCATAAGCCTGGCATTCAAACGGGTCTGGTTAGAGCAATCTGCCCTGGTATAATGCTTAGCTGATGCCTCTGAAGCCCAGCCAATATGTTGCATCACGGCGCCTAGGTCCCTCCCATCACCTGTGGCTGCGTGAAGAGATATTGCGCAACCTCCTCTGAAGCTGTGAGGGGTTTCCCCCTCGTCAATACCAAGGGAGCGCAAGTAGAATTTAAGTCTAGCGTATATCGCTTCGTATGAGAGTGGCTTGTTTAACACTTGGCCTTTCCACACTGGACGGAACAGGAAACCACACCCAAGATTGATACCAATGGACTTTGCCACAGAAAAATACCTTTCTATAGCCTCCACTAGGCATAAAGATTTGTCCTGACACCTTAGAACCGAGAAAACCTTGGGCCTATCAATTCTGGCTGTTTACCCCAGGTGTGCCTGATAAGGAAGCCCTCATGGTTTGGGAGTTCCTTCAGTTCTTGACAGAGCATCAGTCCAAGATCGTGGGACCGGTCGCCCCCAAAAAATAAAAGCTTGAATAGGGCCTGGTCTCTAGCAAAGATAAATGATTCGGGAGATTCCGATTCTGATTCCAAGTGACGCTCTTAGTAGAGCGCCAACAACCTTAGCTTCGATATGAAAATGGGTTTGGCCTGTTTGGAGGTCACATGAGCCTTGCTCTGTTCCACTTTGACTTGTTTCTGATAAATGGATATATCCTCGGAGATAGCCGGGTTACCAAGGATCTGACCCCAGGGGCGGCATCTACCCAAAGCTATGAAGATGGATTTCATCTGGGAGATTTTACTTACAACTGTGTTATAAGCCAAACGTAGAGGGCATGCGCAAAGAGGTTTCAGGTCCGTCATAAATTCACAGTCAACGTGATGAACCGGAGTTTTACCCTGGGAATCACATGCCGCCAGGAAAATGTTGATCCCTGTTCAAAGTTATCGATGCAGCCCCAGAAGAGAATTTCTTCCCTAAGATCGCCCTCAAATTTTGATGGGGGACCCTGACTTCAAAGCCTTTGAAATGCTGGCAGCCATGATCCGGATGTATAGCCTTGCGACTGGGATACACAACTTAAAAGACATACATTTGCCCATGAATTTTTCCATAGTTTTGACATGCACAGCTTCCGACTCTAAAATGGTTTCCCGTAAGATCTTGAAATTCTCCCGTTTAGCCTCTGGGATGCTAAACTGTCTCAAATCAGAGTGAATACAAAGGCCAAGGTGGATCATTGCTAAGACAGGGAACCAGAGGGACTTATTCTGTTCTATGAAGAAACCCAAGAGGTCAAGGATGGCTGCATTGAAATAAATGGACCATCCGGTCTGATTCAATTTAGATGCAATGATGGATTTCAACGGGCCAAGGAATCTATCGTCGAGGTACTGAGTTGTAATCATTCCACGGAGACGCAGGAATGACGGAACCTGCATCCCAATGGTCTGGTAGATGTATGGCGATTCCGACCAGCCAAATGGCAGAACCGTGTACCTAGGTACCATCCAGCAAACTGTACCCCAAATTAGGTTCGCGAAGCTGGAGATAAGCGAACTCCTTAGTAGGCTGATTTTTCGTCAGACGACGCCATAAAATCCCCTTGATCCAGTAGGGAAGGAAGGAGAGAGAGACCCTCAAGAGAGAACGGAATGTGACGCATCCATAAGTTCAAAAACTGCTCATTATGGCAGAGCCTCTTTTTCCTTTTGCCATCAACCATCAGGAGAGGCATCACAAGATGAGGGGGGTCTACTTCTCCAACCTTTCCTACTAGCTCAAGCGAACCATTACGCAAACCTTCCTCTAGATGACTCACGATATCCTCTTTGTGTTGGGCACAATTTGGCGCGTTATGAAAGACCATTGCCGGGGGAAGCTTTGAGTCATAGAATTCCCCTTTGAAGTAACCCTTAAAAGGTTGAAAGAAATCCACTATTTCAACTTCGTTGAAAATCCACTTTTCCACCAACTTAGAATCTTTATCATTAACCTGATCGAGCAGTATGGACCAGTTTTGCTTTTCTGTGTGTAGCTGCCCCGCTACGAACGAATTAGGGTCTCTTAGGGAGAGTGAGTCAAGACAGTCTTGCCAGTTTTTACCTTTGACATCCCAAACTTTTAGTAACAGCACAGTGGGCGAAGAGAGAGAGAGGGCACCGAACCCCGACACTCGGTCCGCCTTGGTGACCTACGTTCGGAAGTAGCTTTTAGAGGATCGAATCCGGTGTTGAGTTCCCATCTGTCGGGTTGGAACCTCGACTGAAATTCAGAACCAGGAAAGGTCACCAAAGCGAGTGCCAGGGTCCGACCTCTCTCTCCCGCTCACCGGGGTTCAGTGTGACCCCATAGAACAGGAAAAAGAAATCCAACCGAAACACTACCTTAAAGTTTACTGAAAATTTTCCCAACTGAGGCACAGTGGTATCAAGACATTAGGCACTATATAGTTTTACTTGAAGTGATGACGTTTGAAGTCAACAACCAGAGGCGCTTACTACAAAATTTGTTTCAACATTACTTCTTCTTTTGACAGAATTGAAACCAATTATTTATGCTCAGATTTGACTTTCGATTGGAGATTTAGGGGGCAAGAGGCCAGAAAATGCTCAGATGACCTACAGAGGTAACACAGCCTAGAGAATCCCCTGCCCCTGCCCCTGCCACGACCTCTAAAGGATGAACCACCATTATTTTGAAGCAACAAAGGTATAAGTTGCATAAGAACGTCACTGCTTTCTTTTGGCTTGTCCTTACTATTCTTGGGATCGTTATCCTTATCAATATCTTTGTCTTGAGGCTTCTCCTTGGCATCTTTCTGGCCCTTTTTTAACAGACTTCTTCCAGGCGTCAACTGCAGATTGGGCTTTCTTAGCACCCTCAGTACCCAAAAGCCGTGTTACAAGCCCATGTAAGTTACCAGATTTATCGTTCTCCCTACTGACCTTCAGAGCCATCTTGTACAGCTCCTTGTCAGTATGATCAGAGGCTACAGCCGTGTCATAAAGGCTTTCGAGGGAGGCTAGGAGGACGCCATTTGGGGTTGTGGTCCGCAAAGCCAAGGTTCTCACCTGAGAGAGGGCTGTTTGGACTGATGTGCCTTCTTGCGTCTGTCTTATGTGCTTGACCTCCCCTTCTAGGAGTTTTAGACGTACTGCTGGATCCTCATTATCAGCGTGAGGGGCCGGGACATTGTTATTGTCAGCTCCCTGCTCCACGTTAGGGGGTGCCCCTGCAGCGGCTTCTGGGGCTTTCTAAAGGAACGAGAGAAAGATCAGTTACTAATGATGTTTTGTATTGACATTACATTATAAGTAGGAATCCTGCTCGGGGCCCTGCCCGACATGTCCTTCATAGATTGGGAGAATAATATATCCCCAGGAAAAGGTGTTTTACCACGGCATATATTACCATAAATCTGCCTTTTTTTTTTTTTTTTTTTTTTTTTTCTTCTTCCCCGCTGCTTGGAGCTGACCTCATTATGCCTTAGTGAACGTGACAGCAAATTTATACTCCCCGGGGAAAGAGTGCATGAAGATTCGGTTGGGACATCATTGGAATAACGAGCAAATTTGCAGTTATAGGGAATCCCCTCTCAACTATGCAAAATATAACCCGAAAATCAAACGTCCAAGCAGGAAAACGTTGCTTACCCTCTTCTGGCCTTTCTCCTTAGCCTGACATGCCTGAAGGGTTTGGCCCGCAGGGGCTCCTGTCAAGTTTGCCTGTAGCACTGCATGGTGGACTGTTAGGCTTCGGTTGCAAATGTTGTCATCCATCTGTGCCATGCCCAGGACCGCCTGCAAATCAATTTACTGAATCGTTTAAATTTTAAGAAACATAGAATCAGAAGTCCGGCTAGATACCCCGTGGAGGTATATTCTACATGGTAGTCTAGAGACACATTATATGCTATGCTGGAGACCTACTCATAAACTTTTATTCTAGTAAAAGTCGGGCTTTAAAGGCCGTGGGCAGAATACCTACAGGTGGGGGGATGACCCATGCCCGAGCTGTCCTCCACTTACTAGAAACCGGCAAGCACAACTTACCGTAATGTCATACCCAGTAAGCTTTTTGAATTCACTGCCCAGGTCGTCGAAAGAATACGATGTAAGAGGGTATCTTCTTGACAGACTGGCGAAATTCTCTGGATCCACCTCGTCCGGATGAACTAAGCGCGCGGCGACCGGGAACATGTCTCTGCCACGTAGGGAGTGTCCCTCCTTCAACCATACCGCCGGTGTAGAGGGGTGGGCCGAAGCAGTACGATCCGAGCCTGAGGACTGCATCTCGCGGAATGAACCCCAGAGTGAAAATGAGCTATGAATGTGAGGGCCTCCAAGTTGTATAAATTACCTCGTGTTCGGGTCACGTGATACATTCATGTAATTTCGGACAAGCATCGGAACCATTTAGTGCTGGCGGGTATTGTCTGGCCCTGGGCCTTTGTCATTTTGGCTGATCAATTCTATTAAGCTTTTCACACCTGACATGCCTGAGGCAAGCTTGATTACAACATGGTTACACGATGAATTGTTGGCACATGCCGACTGAATAAAAGTACTCTGTCCATTACTGGTCATTTGAACAATCGATAACGATCTACCCGAAGGATTAATTGGGCGCTTATTCAATCTCCACTAGTGGAACAATGTAACGCATAGCAAGGCCATCGTCTGGATTTTGCAAGCCCAAGCGTTGTCCCCCCGTACTACCATGGACCTACATGGTACTCCTCACAGGAAGAAAAACCGCGTAAATGCTGCTCGAGATAACCCTGGCACACTGCCAATGGTGAATTCAACCATGGACCTATATATTATAGGTCCATGATTCAACATACGATATATAGACTTCTCTAAGAGTCCGATCGAGTCTCACACTCAAAGTCTATCCTTCGCCGTAGTAACTGACATAAAACGTTGTCTTAAATGAATCTGTCACGAACAGCCTAATAAACCACACAGAAAAGTCTCTCCTACGACTAAGTCAGCTGCTGCCGCAAGATTACCAACTAAATTCCCAGTCATATATCAAGGGATAAGCTCGAGCACAAAGTCAGGTCTCACACAGTTTATAATCTTCAGAAGCAGAAAACTGCCCTAAGATTACCCAGAGCACATAGCAGGATCTCACAGCCTATCTTTAGAAGCAGAAACACTGCCCTAAGATTACTGTCTAGCTTCCTTCCCCAGACACATAGCAGGGGGACGACCTAGAGCACATAGCAAGGTCTCACAGCCTATCTACAGAAGCAGGAACTGCCCTAAGATTACTGTCTAGTTTCCTTCCCCAGACACATAGCAGGGGAATGACCCAGAGCACGTAGCAAGGTCTAAGCCTACGGTCTATCTCGAAAACAAAATGTCTTGAGATTACCGTCGTCTAAATGCGGGTAAAACCACGGAATCGGTATATACTCACCCAAAGGTATAGGCCTACTACCCCAACGCCATGTAGGAACTGTGAAACTGATGTACGATTGGAGAACCGATTGTGACCTGTACGGGCGGTGTTCCAAACAATAATGACATTTCCGCTCAGCTCACGTGCACATGACGTCACCCCACTTTGGAAACATTGAATAAAATAAGGTACTCCTCACTGTAAGTCGAAGCAACACCTGGTTGAGTTTTCAGTGACGTCTTTGTTGGGCACAGGATGATTATATCATCAGCATAACCAAAAGCCCCCGCAAATACATGACCAACATAACAACCGTGTTTTGAATCAAGCCCGCTACACACGAGGGATTTCTCACCTACTTAGTTGGTTTTAAAATTAAGAACAGGTGCACAGGTGACTGGAAGTTGAGAGTCGTTCACACACTCACACGAAAGACATAATCCCAGCAATATTTAGGTCCTGCACTATATTTAGTCTATAAAGATAAAGAGTCAAAATATGGCCCAACTATGTTGTTGACTGAATCACACGGGGAAATTTCTACCCCATCCTGATATAAACAAAAGATGTCGTCGAGAAATAGAACAAGTCGGTAGTGCAGCCAGCAACTCCAACCAATCGGGCAAAGTATCAGTGACCTAGTCTGGATTCCTGTTATGAATTAAAATTCCAACTAAGTTGGTGAAAAGTCCCTCGTGTGTAACGGAAGCATGTACATCTATATGAACAGAAAAGAGAGCAGGCGACAATATTCCACCCTGTTTTACTCCATTAGAAACAGCAAAATAGTTCGAGTCGTAGTCTCCCCATCGAACTCGCATTCTCTGTCTTGTATATTACAGCTATTACCCTCGCCAACACAGGACAGATATTTTTCTTGATTAGCAGTCGAAAGAGCCTGGTGTATTCTACCCTGTCAAAAGCTTGCGACGCGACAAGCAACACAGCATAAACGTGTCCACCGCCATTTAGATAATCTATACTATAATGCGCGTTGTGGCCGCTTAATAGGAGGCGATTTTTGTTTCAAAATTGGGCCTCGAAAATGCGTCGAATTCTTGCAACTTTTGGTTTCGTAGGTGTGGATCATAAGTAAGAGTGTCACTGAGGGTGTCATACGTCGAATATCTTGGTGGTTTTGGAATAAATAACAACTTTTCAGAGAGCACGTCGACTGGAGAGCTCCGCTCATTCTCAAGAGCATACACAAACTTCACGCATATTCTCCCTGCCACATCAGTATTAGCTTCCAGCACGTATGTAGTGCTATACAACCTGGTCCATGGTGCAGGGTATTAGCAGGGAGATTAATGATTAACCTGTTCTATTTTAGTTCTATTCGAGAAACACTGACCTGAGTGATGAGGCAAATTCTGCAGAGTGGCCTACCGGAACATGCAGTCAGGGTATCAATAAACAGTTATGCCAGGATGGACAAAATATGTACAGTGGCCAGCGCTTGCTCTTTGTTTATTCTTTACTGACTGATGTTGTCAGTTTGAATTGCGTTCTGCATCTCTCCATGCGCCTGGCTTTGGTCCGACAGTGGCATTGGGTACGAGAGTGGGTAGGTGATATGCCTAATATGTGAGGGTCTTATTTGGAACAGGACCTGCTGTCACTGGTCTCAATGCATTGTGCAAAATAGCGTACTCCAATCAATCTATTGGGGGTTGCATGTAGATAGCATCAGCAATAAGTCCCTAAATGCAGTTAATTTCGTGTTTAACCTTTAATAAAACTTCAGTAACGTTAGAAATTTAATGTAGCTCAATCATCGTGCCCATTTACCTAATGTATATTACATTTCAACTTCCCATATACCCGCTCCATGGGTATATGCTAGTCTATACTATAATGCGCGTTGTGGCCGCTAAATAGGAGGCGATTTTTGTTTCAAAATTGGGCCTCGGAAATGCGTCGAATTCTTGCAACATTTGGCTTCGTAGGTGTGGATCATAAGTAAGAGTGTCACTGAGGGTGTCATACGTCGAATATCTTGGTGGTTTTGGAATAAATAACAATTTTTCAGAGAGCACGTCGACTGGAGAGCTCCGCTCATTCTCAAAAGCATACACAAACTTCACGCATCTCCCTACCACATCAATATTAGCTTCCAGCACGTATGTAGTGCTATACAACCTGGTCCATGGTGCAGGGTATTAGCAGGGAGATTAATGATTAGCCTATTCTATTTTAGTTCTATTCGAGAAACACTGACCGGAGTGATAAGGCAAATTCTGCAGGGTGGCCTACCGGAACATGCAGTCAGGGTATCAATAAACAGTTATGCCAGGATGGACAAAATATGTACAGTGGCCAGCGCTTGCTCTTTGATTTATTCTTTACTGATTGATGTTGTCAGTTTGAATTGCGTTCTGCATCTCTCCATGCGCCTGGCTTTGGTCCGACAGTGGCATTGGGTACGGGAGTGGGTAGGTGATATGCCTAATATGTGAGGGCCTTATTTGGAACAGGACCTGCTGTCACTGGTCTCAATGCATTGTACAAAATAGCGTACTCCAATCAATCTATTGGGGGTTGCATGTAGATAGCAGCAATAAGTCCCTAAATGCAGTTCATTTCGTGTTTAACCTTCAATAAAACTTCAGTAACGTTAGAAATTTAATGTAGTTCAATCATCGTGCCCATTTAACTAATGTATATTACATTTCAACTTTGCCCGCTCCATGGGTATATGCTAGTACTGTATAATCTCATTAACCGCATTTGTGCAGTTTTAGTAGAAACACCTGCTTTGTAACCAAATTGCATATCAGACGACATCAGTTGCTCCTTGCCTTTCTCAAGAATGATTGTTTCTAGTAATTTACAAAGAGGGCTATTTAGAGCTATAGCCCTGTAATTTGCCGAGTCACATAACGATTTCTTACCATTTTTTACGATTGGAATAATAGTGCTTTTTAACATATCATCAGGTAAGTAACCATGTTTCAGCATACTAGTGAACAAGATCGAAATTATTGTGAAGAGCCTCTGTGTGCCAAACTTAAGATGATTTGTAGAGAGCCCCAAAAGACCATCATTTTTATGCTTATTTAATAAACTGACAGCTTTTCTTATGTCTTCAACAGACGTACTGTGGTTATGCCGACAGGTAGAATGCATACAAGCACACCGGGATGAAATGAGATCTCTTATTTCGTTAAATACCGTGACCATGTCATGGTTATCATATGAGACAGACTGATAAAGGCGCTCATAATTTTGGGACAGATGATTTCCGATAGCTTCCTTACCAGTGAGCCCATCCATGCTGGTGGGTAACTTACTTGAGCTTTGATTTATATTTATTATTTCTTTTTATTTCTGGTTAAAAATGGGGTGCTATGGACAAAATTGGGGTGCTGTGGCCAAAGGTGCATGGGGTGCTGTGTCCCGTGCTCTGTGTGCAGTGTTTAGCTTGGAGTATCCAAGCACATAGCGTTGCACGATACACACCGTGTAGTGACCCTCTTTAAATAAATGTATAATGAAAAGGAACTAGCTAAGTGTTATGCAGTTAAGTATTTTCTACCAATACGGCACCGGGGGACGCCGGCTTTTTGATGATGAATAGAACGCGCCTTCGTCGTCAAAGCCCAGAAGTCTACCCCCTGACGGCGGTCCGGACGCAGTGGACCGGCCGCGGCCTAGTCCTTCACCGAGTGGTCCCTATCCCTCACCCTGTAAGACACGACGATTACTAGTAGATCTACCAATTGAAACATGAAATAGACTGCCCCAGCCTACGTCCCTCCGGCGCCGCCGGTTAGTGGAATCTCGAGCCGCGTTTCACATGTCGCGTGACAGCCATGAATCTGCTAAAAACACATGTAAAATTGTGATGGGCCAATTCCTGCCCGGCCTGTCCTTCGTGGGTGCGGGGCTTGCCTCTACCATGCCTGTTGACAAAACACCAAGATTATAGCTTGTCACTGTTTTAAAATTAGTGACGTTTAAATACAACGCATCTTCACCGAGGCCTTACATCGCAAACTTGTCAAGTGGCTGCCGTTTGTCGGAAGCAGAGCACGTCTCTGGGGGTGCCATAAACGGTATGAATAGGGTGCTATGCATGGTACCCTACCTTTAGGGTGCTATGCATGGCACCCTACCTATAGGGTGCTAGGGTGCCATGCATAGCACCCTTTTCCGGATGTGACGCTAGATATTTTGTCGCGCGCGCACATCATGTTGTCTGCCCGCCAGTTTTCCAGTTTTCGCCATTTTTGCGTCGTCCGTTTGTCCCTGCTGGTGTAAAGGAATCTCTTCAAAATGGCTTCATGTAAGTACATCCATTTTCCTAAAAACAACCCAGCGGTTAGTAATCCCCCACTTATTGTCGGTGACTATTCATTTTCCCCACAATATGAATATTATGATGAATAAAGAAGACAGTTTACTTAGAATTTTAGCGTTTCCAATTTTCATATATTGAGCGCAGTTTGACCGCTCTAAGAAGTTGATATCCCCATCTGTTGATGTCTGAAATCAAATTGTTTTCGATTCGAATTGATCTTGAAGCTCTAGGCTTTGCAATAATGTAGACCTTTCCAAAAAATTATATCCAATTCTTCGGCACAAAAGCGCAAAATATGCAAGGCATTCAAATTCCGCGCTTCCTTAAAATGTATGGTGCGCATGCGTTAATCTTCATTGATGTCATTAATAATCATTGAAACCACCACTGCATAAACATTGGTCAATTGGACATGTTGGGATATCAATACAGGAGGAGCATAGGCCGCTCATTAGCATTCAGGGGCCTATGACAGGAGGCATCAATACTAGGCAGGCCTAGTTATTTTTTAGTACTTCTTGGATCTGAGGAAGGCTGAGCAGCTGCCTGAGGAGGCCAGAGACCAAAAAATCCCAGCTATACCAGCAATATAATAGACACCCAAGAGAACATAGTGCTCCTAAGAATTTATTTCTTAGGGTGTCTGAAGCATTGGTATGTGGGATTTTCGTGGTCTCTGGCCTGGGTGGCTGGAGGAGCAGTAGTTCTATTAAACAGCACTTACTAAGCCGCTTTCTTCTATATTTGGGTTTCTGTTGGTCGCGTTGATGTATAGTCCAGAAGATGTCATGTTGTTGATGAGGACTTACATCACGTACCAGTTACTAGGACTAGAGGAGCAGTAGTGTCCTTGCTCAAATCACATGGATGGAATGATGATGGATTAAGGAATCATGGAATCATGGATGATGGATTATGGAATCATGAAATCATGGATGATGGAACCAGAACCAGATTGATTACCGGTATGCTCATTCCAAGGCCACGTTAGGCCATGGGAAGAGTGGCAAAAATGTGTCTAGAAAAAGGATTCCGTTTGACAAATTAGCGGGCAAATTGAAAACAGTCGTTTTTGGGTAATATGGGGGTGCTGATTTCAAAAATCAATTTTTCTCCCGCGTAAAGTTGCACATTAAGTCAGAAATGAGACCCTTAATAGGGCCTAATGGTCCCAAAGTATAGGGGTCAAAAAGTTGATGTCATCGAAACAAGTCAACATAGGTATCAAAATGAAGGTCTATGGGGGTACTTTAACATGGCATAGTTTTTGGCCCCCTTAACGAACCGTGGAACCCCCCAGGGATGGTCAAAAAAGGGCAAAAGTGGTTACTTTGACCCTGTCCCACGATCTTCATAGGGACTATAAATGGATAAAAACTGTTTTATTTGACAGTAATCGTATAGACCTTCAAAATGATACCCATGACAACACTCTCGGGGTAAGGGTTGCCGAGATAGTAATTTTGACCCCTTTTTAGGCTCCAAATTTAAGATCTCGAAAACCTTTTGCCCAAGGGTGTCGTCATGGGTATCTATGAAAAGGTATATGTGAGTACTGTCGAATAAAACAGTTTTTATCCACATGCGGTGCCCATGAAGCTCATGGGAGGCGGTCAAAGTTTCCACTTTTGCCCTGTTTGACCCTTCCTGGGTGGTCCCACGGTTCGTTAAGGGGGCCAAAAACTATGCAATGTTAAAGTACCCCCATAGACCTTCATTTTGATACCCATGTTGACATGTTTCGATGACATCAACTTTTTGACCCCTACTTTGGGACCATTAGGCCCATTAAAGGGTCTCATTTCTGACTTAATGTGCAACTTTACGCGGGAGAAAAATTGATTTTTGAAATCAGCACCCCCATATTACCCAAAAACGACTGTTTTCAATTTGCCCGCTAATTTGTCAAAAGGAACTTCACATTTTTCACACTCGTCCCATGGCCTACGTATCAACAACCTGATTTAATACAGTGGAACCTCCCTTAGCGGACACCTCTCTATTAAGGACAACCTGTCTATAAATTATAAAGGACACTAGTTTTGGTCCCAAATTGGTTGTTCAATTCAACCTCTCTAATCAGGACACCTCTCCAAAAAGGACATCATATGTCAGTCCCACAGTTGTCCGTATTAGAGAGGTTCTACTGTACATGATTTGTATTGTAGTTGACTGAGCGCAACACAGTTTTTCTCTGAAGGAGGTTTAGTGGTTATATTCAGTACGCACGGGACTGGACCCTAAAAAATTATGGGTATCTCAAAACATACCTCCAGCCTTTCCGGTACTGCACATCAAGTTTGTCGTTACCTGAACGTTCTGGCGTAATCTGAGTGTCTGAATAAATTTTCTCCATCAATTTTCTTCGCTGGATGTCTACCATGTCGATGAAAAAGGAATGTTCATCTCTACGGTCCTATTGACAACACTCAGTTTGGGGCATGTACCACATTGCCCTAATTTGTTCATGGGTGCATTGAATGAACTATTTCATATTTCATGTTTCGTGTTTTCAGCTGTTGAATCTGATCTGCCTACGTCTACGGATACAAGAACAAATGTTGTCCATTGGACGAAGGAGGAGGTCAACCATTGGCTACATGAAATGGACAGTCTTACAGACGATGACATTTCTGCCTTCTTGGGTAAGTGAATTTGATTTTCTAATCCATCATCTTGCTTTTTTCCCTCAGGTCAGCTGTATTTTTCAACTGGAGTGGTTCCTCGGATTTAGATTTTTGTCAGTTCCCACAAAAAAATTGGAATATTGGACGATGATATAATAATCACCTCGGGGTGAATTGTACAGAAAATGGCTCTTGTTACATAACACATGTAACATGTAGGTCAGGGATCAAAGTTCAGTTTTCTGAAAATTGCTTTTTGGTAGCACACCCTAAAATCTTGGTTTCACTGTAACCCCCCCCCCCCCCCCCCCCCCCCCCCCACCACTCTGATAGATCAGGGGCGTTCACGATTTTCCGGGTAAACCGAAAAGGGGTTCAATTTTCACTCTTGTTTCGGGAAAAAATCTCCTAAAATCGATAAAAAATGCAGTGTTATTACTGCTATTTCCCTTACTACATGTAACTGAAAATATGGGTATATTTTCTCATGTTTTCATGTTTTTTTATCAATGTGCAGGCATGTGGTCAAGATCCTTCCTGCTCTGGCTACACCAGCCAAGTTCCCGCTCTTTCCCCCTCTTTCCACGCTGTTTCTGAAGCAAGAAGAGATAAATGGGGGGTCAGAATGTTGGTCATTTGTATATCCCCTAATGCAAGTATTAATGCATATCTTGTACCCCCATCGATCATCTTTCTTAGGAAAAGGTGGTTAGGTGTCGAAATCTTTCCACATGATTTTGGGCGGCAACCACACATCAGTCTCTTGTGTTGTGTGGCCCTTTTGTTTTGTTGAAAATCCATTGAACTAATTTATCGTAGGTGAATGTGTGTTGTCTTTTGTCATCGTGGCCTGCAACGCATTTTTGGTGTGGGCCTTTGAAAATAGACTTAGGTGCCCTTGCATTACTCATTTCAGACTTTCCTGAACTGCCTGCATGCTGACGTGTTTCTTGTCTGACTTCGAGACTGGTTAATTGAATAGTACTCAACTGATTAGTAGATCATCATGGCTGATGAACAACAGCGACGACTTCATCATTTGTACACATGCCCAGGGTGTGGTATACAGAAGTTTACCCTCTTGAAATTAGTTCAACACATTGGTATAGCACATCAGCACGAGGCAAATTTCACCATAATATGTAGATTTGGAAAATGCCATCTCCCATTCCAGAACTATTGGTCTTATGTTACGCACCTATATAAAAAACACATTGACTTATTCAAACAAGACTCATTCCAAAGGCCTGTTGAACAAAATATGGTTCCTGCTAGTGATACTGATGATATTGATAGTGTTATGGATATTGATGATGACGATTTTCCAGTTGTTCGAGAGGATACTTTTGATCTTCATGCCGCTCTTGAAGGATTCAAGGAGCACGTATGTTTGTTCATCATAAAGCTTCAAGAAAAGCATGCTCTTCCTCGGAACACCCATAGAACTGTTATGGAGGAGTTCAAATTTTTGTTAAAATTCTTCTCTAGAAATTATAGTAAGATGATTAAGTCTCACCTGATAAATAAAGGTTACAACTTTGAGGAGGATGATGAACTCCTTGACCTACTGTCAGATGACAATGTCTTCCTCAAGTCATTGGAGTGGGTCACTTCAGACTATGAAGTTATTAAATATTTCACGGATCACTTTAACCTTGTAAAACCTGTTGAGATCACACTTGGCTCTGATGACAATGGTAAACCCCAAACTTATCAGTATGTTCCTATCCTCGATGTTCTTAAGAATCTTCTTAACGAAGAAGACGTTTGGAGTGACTTCTGGAGTGGTGCTAATTCTGTTAATACTGATCAAGACAAATTGCTTGATTATGTGGATGGTGAGTTGTGCAAGGATCACATTCTATTCAAGGAGAAGGATTCAATCAGACTCCATTTGTATAACGATGAATTCCAAATTGTAAATCCTCTTGGATCACAGAAAAAAATCCACAAAATTATTTGATTTTACTTTGTCTTGGGTAATCTGAACTCCAAGTGTAGGACCCAGCTAAGGCATATTAACTTACTAATATTTGTGCCTCATGACCTCATTCAAAGTCGGCGTTACAGTTATGGAGACGTATTAAAGGTTCTGATTGATGATTTGAAAATTCTTGAAGTGGAAGGCATTACTGTTGAACAAGGCAGCGTCATTCATCGACTTCATGGTGGGGTGGCTACCATATCTTGTGATAATTTGTCTGCCCATGCCTCAGGAGGCTTCAGCTGTTCGTTTTCAACTGGACGAATTTGTCGATTCTGTATGGTTTTACATGGCCAGTTAAATAAGTTCCATTGTGAGGAGAAGGTATGGTTGAGAACCTCTGAAAGTCTCTTGCGGCAGAAGAAGGAGGTCTTGAAGGATCCTAAGAATTCAAAGTTGTATGGAGTGAAAGGCAAGTGTCCTTTCCGAAAGCTGGGCTACTTTGACACTCTAATGTCGTTTCCCCCAGACATTATGCATGACCTACTGGAAGGAGTAGTACCATTATTATTGAAGCTACTTTTGCAGGAACTTGTGTCCTCCAAAATTCTGAGACTGGATGAACTTAATTACTGCATTGATACATTCCAATATGGGCCTTCAGATAAACCATGCAAGCCAGTTCAAATACCAAAGACTGTTCTGAAGGACGGGACCATCCCTGGGACGGCCTCTCAGAAGTGGTGCCTTTTCAGGCTGTTTCCATATTTTCTCGCTTCCACGATTGGTCTGCCGCCTACAAAGAACCCACATTGGCTGCTGTATCTTGAGCGCCGAGAGATTGTGGAGATAGTGATTGCCCCAGCTCTCCGAAAGAGTTTGCTTGGTTACTTCAAGGTACTTATAGATGGATTTCTTAAAGGGTATAGGAAGCTTTACCCAAGAAACTTCACCCCAAAGGTGCATTTCCTGATGCACTACCCGCGGTTGATTACACTGTTTTGAAACCTTCGTTCACTCTGGGTGATGCGTTTTGAGGGTGAGTCAAATGAATCCAATTTAAAATGTGGTTTAGTTTTAAGTTCATAGTGTTTCATATATTTCACATCATACTGGTATGGTAATGGTACCGTACTCAATCCAAATGCCCTTACTAATACTAACAATACTACATCAGTTTGTTCAAAAGTGAAAATTTAAAGACTTTTCTCAAATATTTTGAAAATAGTATTAGCAATACACGTGAAGTAATGTCTGTAGTATGGAGAATATTTTATTCCTTACACCTATCAGACATCCACATCGTTTGTGACTCTGGAGGCTGTAGAAAATCTGTTCAGATAATAAGTCTACATATGTATGATTTGATAACGTTACACTTACAGAGTGTATTTTGAGAAATTTGTGAAAGTTGCTTAGAGTCCAGTCAGGGGGTGCAGTAAAGACTAACAATAATATAGGCACTGCACGAATTTTTTTCTCGTTCATTTTTTCGTCCCCTTGTTGATACATGTAAGTCCTAGATTCTGAATACTGCTCATTCATTCTTGGCACATGAGTAGATGGACACAAAACAGTAATAACCTGGCCATATTTCATCTAGGAGAAATACACTATGCCGTGCGAGCAGAAAATGTCCAAAATCAATAGTTAGCCCTCCAGAGTCCCAAATGATGTGGACATTTTTGAAAAATATTCACAAATGGGTACTAACTAGTAGTACTAAATCATTCTATTTCACTGTAGGGAAGCACCGGTACTTCAAGAGAATTGCTGGTGTAATGTGCAATTATAGGAACCCATGCAAAACCCTTGCCATGAGGCACCAGCTCTACCAATCGTGGCAGCTTCACTCGAGAGATTTTTTGGAAAGAACTATTTATCAACTGCTGGAGTTTCGAACACTGAGTTGGGACAACTCCCCCCTGTAGTGCGGAGGGAAATTTTGCCACTTTTACCATCAGCGGATTTGAAGGAATCAATCATGCGTGTCAAACAGATTACCATGGATCACAACACTTATTCATCGGGGAAATTTATTGTCGTGGATCTGCTCCGTGAGGAAAATATTCCACTGTTCATGAAAGTTGTTTATATATTGCATTGTCGTGGGCAATGGATCATTTGTGGCAAACTCTACATGGCAGATTCTTTTGACGAGCATGTCCATGGTTTTCGCATCCAGGACTGCAAGTCTTGGCTTGCGATCTGTCCGGGCCAAGAAAGAGACTGCCATGGGCTTGATGTATATAAGAACTCCGTTGATGATGAGTGTGTTACCTTGCGGTATAGGCTAATGTAGATAAAACAGGTTGGTTAGTATTCTGATCTGATCACAAGATAAACCAAATGAAAAATTACGTTTTCGTGATGCTGCCTGTCGACCTCAGGAGGTTGGTGAAGGACTCGACACTGGTGTTTAAAAATTGTTGCAAGACAAAACTGGTTTGGAGCACGTGCTGATATTTAATCTGATCCAAACAAGAACTGGTATAAATCTATCCTAATTCTCAATTACAGGTAATGATGTTGATGGTCCAACTTTGGTGGGGATGACTGCAGATATGTTCAAGGAGCTCATCCCGAACATGAGGAGGAGAATAATTTTCATTGAAAAAAGGAGAGTCTTACTAAATGAGACGTGAGTACATTTTTGGTGAATATAATACACTCCTTGGAAAGGTTTTTGGGCTTCTAAAAAAAAGGTTTTTCGGCCAACACAAATATGCACCCCGTAGAGGTGTTTTGGCAAAATGTGTACCTGTCAAAGCCTCTAATATCACAATTTGGTGCCTGACAATGTCCTTGACCAGCACCCTATTTCCAGGCGTCACCAAAATATGTGTTTTTGACCGTGATATTGGCCGAAAGATGTCGAAAAGGGTCATTTTGCCCGCCAAGAGAGCCTTTTGCCCCAAGACCAAAAAGCTAGCTACGCCCCTTGGAAATGGAAGTGGTAGCGATAGTGACTGAGTGATGAGTTTTCTTTAAAAAACCAAACTTTCCCTTCTATGGTCAAGGTTACACCAGTATTATCGAACCAAATTTTCTTTTCAGAGACTCTGTTCCTCACGTTACTGGAAATCCTGGCCCTTTGGCCATACCAGCAGCTGTCCCTGCTGGCAATCCAGCCGAAGTCAATGGTCCAGCGTTGCAGCCTTGGCCATTGGTATTTCAATTGCCCTCATTACCACCAGTCATTGAAAACATTTAAAAGAGGAGGATCCTATATTTTTACGCAAAGAGCAGTCGGGACTTAGGACAAAGTTGATTAGTTATCTCGTTGACCTTATGATGCGGTATACTCTGTGAGTTACTACATATTGATAAATACAGTACAGTTGCACAAAACCTTTAAATATGTATTCACTCAGTGTGTATGTCTTATAGCAGGCTGGCTGACTAATGTTTGGTTCACCCTATCAACCAGAATCATTTTAAATGTAGTTCACCTATGAGTATGAGACACCAATGACATAAATTATCAAAACTATGCAAATTTCTGTGCAGAAAATATCTCCACCTACCATGCCTATGATGAAATAGATTAGGCATTTTCATTCAAGGAACTTAGCATTAAAAACATTAGTGAAAATGATGTAAAAACCCGAGGAACGTGTCATGGAGTTACCTTCAGTCAGGCACTTGCAAAAACGGTGCACTAACACTCGGTTGCACGATTCTGAACAGTACAGTTATTCAAATTTTCAGATACCCCAGTTCCTGCCAATACAGGCAAGGCGTTAAGAGTCTTGTTGGTCGACACCCATTCCTTCGTGGTATCAATGGAAACGGAGAGGTAAGTGTATCTGGTTTTCCTTCAGTTGTTGGGGCATATGACATGTATCAGTACATCTGCGTCCTGGAACAAAAGCTGGCAAAGGTTGGTTGAAGTATTGTACTAACTAAGTGTATTTGTGCTTTAAAGGGGTAGGCCGTTCGATTTAATCGTGGTCCGATTAAATAGAAATCCACTAATACACAACGCCGTAGCGCAGTTATTATGCATACGAATTTGCTGAAAGTTGGTATTAATGGTGTTTGCAGATCAGTCTACACAACGGTTATGCTGAAGTTTGTCCAGAATTTAATTCCCTCTCAAATTCAGCTTGGTCAAAAATACATGTAGTAACAGAGAGCACTTTTTTTCAGGATACTCTCATAGCAAATCTGTGCAACAAATATCGGAAGGACTGGCGGCCATTGACTCATTTAGATGCTGTGCAGGCAGCAAAACGAAAGTTTGGGCGAGTTGGTGGGGGGGGGGGGGAGAAAACCCCACCAGCCAGATGAAGACCTTGAGGTGACACCAAAGAAAGGACCTGTAAGTTCAAGAAATAATTGTTTAGTCATAGACTAGTGATGGTATCGAAGACGCTCTGTCTTTTTATGTCGATGTGTGGTCATCTCACTCCAAAATTACCTTTTGACCATGCTCAAAAACTTGCAGCATCCAGGCACAAATGTGACATCTGTTTTCTGATATTGTCTGTAGAAGAGGATTAAACCTAGAGCTAGGCCGAGGTAGAAGCTTAGGATGCCACATCAGAAATGAGAGCGTGCTTTTCTCCAAATGTTAACTTTTGAGAAGAAGAATCATGGATAGACGTATGATTATAAATTTCCTAAATATGACCTCGTGTTGTTTTGCTTACTCACTGATGCAAACACATATTTGATTGCAGTGCCCATCTGGTGATGAAGCGACAGACACTTGTCTGAGCTCTGGGGACGCCCAGTCTCTTTTAGCGATAGAAGCTAATCGTCTGAATCCTAACATGGAGAAAGTTATAGATGTCATCACAGAGCACAAGGAGTTTTTCACATTAACATTTTCTACGAAGACAACTGCCGAAATAATGAGAGGCTACCCCTGGATTAAACATCCAAGATTTGTAAGTATTTTTGGGAGTAAAAGCTGACAAGGATTCACCTTTTACGGTCTTCATCGAGGTCGGACCCACGTTGCAATTGTCGCCAAGTGAGTAAAATCACTGCCAACAGAAGTCCCTTCTTTGACTATTTTCCTTTGTGTAGTTGGCAACATTAGAGAATTGATTCTATACTATAATTATTTACTAATTGTAGGATGGATGATCTCGATGTCCGACATACGTCATGTACATATCATGTATCACGTATCTTATCTACAAATTTGGCATATTAGAAATTCTTTGTAGCATAGAAGAGAATGGTGGGTCTTTACATGTATCAAATGTGCTCATTATTTCTTACAGCTGACTGCAACCATGAATGTGATCAATGGCTTAACTATTGAGCGCAATACTTGCCGCAATCTAACAAAATATTGGCGGCGAATTCTGGAGGAGGGCAAAAAAAAGGACTCCAATAGAGAGGTGCTAAACCAATTGGAGGAGCAGCTTGATAAGGAGACATCCGCAGAGTCTCGGGCATGTAAGTAAATGAAACAGGTTTCTTCTATCATGGGCGTCAAGAGGACATAACGTAGGAGGCTAGGTCAACATGGTCCAGGCGGCACCATTTAAAATTTGTATTGGACGACTTTAACCAGCCATCATTTGCTATATGCAGCCAAATGTCTTGGTAAACAAACGAACCAAATGCAATTATGTGTATTAGAATCAGCATTGAAAAGTCTAGAACCATCCAATACGAGTTTTATTAGGATCCGATACGACTTTTCCATTGTTGGATGGCTTGTTTCTTGTAGATGCCATGGTGATCCATAGCAACCAGGGTTACTTCAACATCTGATTGGTTGAAAAATCTAGAACTATCCGATACAAGTTGTAATTTCGAGCGAGATATTCCAAACTATGATCAAATTTAAGAAGAAATGTCCCTTTGTACGAAACACGCCTTTATTCATTGTAATTCTTAAGATCTTTCGTGATACATGTAGCTTTAGCATTCATGATGGTGAAAGGTAGTTCATCTGAGCTGGTGTCAGCAGCTGCGGCGGCGGCGGTTCAATCTGTAATTAATAATCATTGAAATAAGCCTAATGCTAATTTTACCTAAAGATATAAGACATGAGAAATTGATATAAATTGGCAACCAGAATCAAACTTACAAAGCTGGGGACTCTAAAATGTCTCTGAAATAGTATTGAAAATCATATTGAAAATAGTTTGACTTTGAGTTCTTATAATTATTGTGATGTTGCTTTCTTGGCTTCTGATACCTCACTGCCGAGCGGGACCACACCGTGGACGCATGTCCTACTTAAAAGGAGACTACATCCTGTTTAACATATAAAATGGTCATTTTTTGTCCTAGCTGTACCAGTTACCAGAGTTTCAAAGAGAATAACGTTAATTAACTTTGTCAGAAAGTTCCTGTTGACAACGTGGTTGACGACCATCCCATAGAAAGATGCTAGAATTTTACGTCAACAAGTAAGAAGAAGTGTGGTGTAGGCCTGCATTGATTTTGTCCGTAACACAAGTTTTTTAAGGATCCGATACGACTTTTCCATTGTTGGAAAAATCTGATACAAGTTTTATCATGTTGATCACATGACCTGAATGGAAACAGCTCATTGGCCAAGGACATTTGGTTGCATAATATTTGGCTGTGAATGTATCGGTGACATTTTCTTAACTGGTTGTATCTCATTTTTTCAGCAATGAAGATCAATGCTGCATTGATGATGCTGCCATCATTATTTCATGAAAGTAGGGAAATTTCGATGGTTCAGGATAAGGTGAGATTTTACTTTATTTTACACCTCAGCATCATAGCAACCAAGGACTACTAAGTGGTATCATGAGAAAAAATGTGCCCACCATCTTGATTCCTTAGTAGTCTAAAAGTTTGCCGCATTTAATTACATGTAGCAAGAGAAATGAACAACAACATACTGTTTCCCAATTATTTTTATGTGCGCTGCAATCTCCATGAAAAATCGGCGGTAAAAAACATCAATAAACTATACTTGGATGACACATACGGGGATGACACATGGCTTCCAAATAATTTTATAATTTCTCAACTTTCTCATTTCAAGGATATGAGACATTAGTGGCAAAGATTTTCACAAATGTTGTTCAGACTCATGCATGTTTTATTCAAAAAACTCCCCATTTTCTGACTTCTATTTTTAGGATCCAAAGAAGCCGCATCCGGTGATTGTGTTTGAGGGTGGTGTTTTCAAGCCAATGAGGGCTTGCATAAGAATGGATAGCTTGGAAGTCACAGAGGACTGTGAGGACCTAGATATCGTGAAAGGTCTACCATGCCTCATGGCACTGTATTACCTTTTTGACATTCAATATCCAATGAAATGCAGCACCCTCAAGTTTATTCAGTTTTATATCTGTGAGATACCAAGGAAATCGAACGAAAAGGTGCCGACTTCAGTGAAGAGGGCTCAAATGATGCTTTCATCACAAATAACTTCATTAGGAAATCACGTAGGAGGGAGGTTCTTTAAAATCTCTATGGCACCATTTAAACGCTGTCTTTCAGCTAAACTGGTGAGCTTATGTCGTCTGGTCTTGTCCATTGTCCGTCAACTATGATGGTATGTTTGCTCGCCATTGAGAAACTATGACTTATGCTCGGCCACAGCGGGGGCACTATGTGAAAAATGTACTTTTAGCTATATCACTCGCATGAATGCTGCTAACTACATGTGTAAAACCCTGGGTAATGAGTATGACTACCTCACTGTGGATACTAGTAGTCTTTGATCTACTTTGAAGATTACGGAACATAACATAATACGTATGTTATTCCAGTCCAGTGGTGTACTTTGGCAATTTTGCTCATCAGCCAGATACGCCTCGTTTTCTTACCTACTACTTTCAGCTATATAATTTGACCTACTTTTCAAGGTCACAGAGGTCAAAAGGAAAAAAATTATTGTTTTTGGCTCACCGTAGGGGAGTCTATACAATACCGCAGTGTCCGTCGTCGTCATCTGACGTCCGTCGTCGTCGCCTGTCGTCCGTTGTCGTATCCTAC
The DNA here is from genome assembly GCF_910592395.1 of Lineus longissimus. Lineage (NCBI taxonomy): Eukaryota > Metazoa > Nemertea > Pilidiophora > Heteronemertea > Lineidae > Lineus > Lineus longissimus. The sequence goes on along the minus strand of NC_088309.1, from coordinate 14,738,851 downwards.
AGTGGCACGTTTCTTAACCGCTGGGGCTATGAACTTGAAACTTGGTACATATAACTTCCTACATCAGATAACCTTTGACGCCGAATTTTGGCCTGATCTAATTCTCGACTTGGCCACTAGGGGGCCAAAACTGAAAAAGTGCAATATCTCGCTAATGAGTGAAGTTTTTTCAATAAAATTTTTATGGCAGGGACCCCCAGCAAGGATGCATCACTTGTTTTACGATTTGGGGATCTGACCTTCTTTTCAAGGTCAAATGGCAAAAATTGGCTGTTAGACTTTTCAGAGTGTTACTGTGACACCTTTCTTAATGGCTGAAGCTATGAACCTTAAGCTGGGTAAACAGGGCCCTCAAGGTCAGATAATCTCATACACCAAATTTCGGTCCAATCTGATTCTCGGCTTGGTACCAGACAATGTGATTACACAGGCTTATGGGTGGGATAACCGCCAATCTGATTATGTTTCACACAAATATAGGCGATAATAGTTGGAGTTAATATTGAATACTTTAGTGGAAGTTGTTAGTTGATTTACTGAATATGAATTTACTAAACCAGCCCTGGAAATAAGTTACAGGGCCACGCATTTGCATCAACTTCCTTTTTATCTCACCAGCACTGCCTGTTGCTGAACTACGTCAGCTATAGTCCTCATTTCACACAGCCACTTGTGCTTAAGGGTCACATGCACCCATGTGAAGTGAGAACTGTAGCTGATGTAGTGCTATGGTGGTACGGTGAGACAATAAGGAAATCAATTCAAATGCCTAGCCCAGAAAATCCATGCCGATCCACCGTCGTAGTGCGTGTTGTATAGAAGTAGAGTAACCTGATCATCAAGCGAGGATGGCAATACCAATTCAGGGCCTTGTTCAATTACAATGTACTTTGTTTCGAGCAATTCGATTGGCCATTCGTTTATGAATGTGCACCTGACCGCTTTCCCGTCCCTTGATGTCGGCGGTGTAATGAGAAGAATTTAGGATTGATATGAGTGGCCGGTTAGTCGGCATGAGAAAATCTTTCGAGGACTGTATATTCAAAGAACCTTCCTCCTATGTTCTCATCATCTTCGCTCTTTACTAAATAGTTGCTGTTTGCCTTCAGGCTTATCAGCCAAATAGGTATCAAGTCCTAATAAACTACTTTTAGCTATGTACTTGTAATTGTATCGCCTTGGGCATGTACAGGAATTGAGGTGAAATACTGATGTTCATGGAATGTGTTCCAGTGTACATAGTCTATATGAATGATTTTTGGTTATCTAACTGTTTTGCCCAAGAAGGAATATGAGTGACACAAATGAAGTCGGTTTCAAATGAGTTAATTGTCTGGCTAATGGCATGTCTGGTATCGATGGTGAAATTATAATTCAAATGAGCTGACTGTTGTTACATTTAATGACAATGAATGACAGGAATGAAGTAAATTTTAATTGAATTTGTCTAGCCTTTGGGCGGCATGTCCAGGGCTTTGAGATAAAATTTAAATATTCATGAAATGTGTCCCTGTGTACAAAGTCTACGGTAAATGTGTTGACAATGAATGAATTTCAGTTGAATTCGACTTTCCGCAAGTTTGGGAATAGAGGCAAAATTGTAATATCGTGCAATGTGTTCTGTGTACATAGACTAAGATAAATGTGTTGTTGTTTTTGTTATCTCACTGTTTCGACCTCAATGAATTTCAAATGAATTTTTCTGGCCTTTTGGCAAATATATGCATTGAGCTAAAATTGAAATGTTCATGCAATGTGTTCCTGTGTACATAGACTAAGATAAATGGCTTTTGGTTATCTAACTGTTAAGAACTAAAATGACAATTAATGAATTTCAGTTGAATTTGTCTTGCCTTTCGACAAGTCTCTGAATTAAGGTAAAATTGAAATATTCATCTCATGCATTGTGTACCTGTGTAAATAGTCTACGATCAATGCAAATGGTAATCTAATTGTTTGGTCCTTAAATGACCTGTCTGGCCTTTGGATTGTCAGGGATCAAGGTGAAATTTAAAAATGTGTTCATATGTACATAGTCTATTAATTTTGGCGACCTTGCTGTTTTTGGCTCACCGTAGGGGAGTCTATGCAATACTGCAGTGTCCGTCGTCCGTCGTCGTCCGTCGTCGTCGTCGTCGTCGTCGTCGTCGTTGTCCGTCGTATCCTAGTTCAAAAACAGTGGCACGTTTTTTAACCGCTAGGCCTATGAACTTAAAACTTTGTACACATGACCCCCTAGGTCAGATGACCCGTGACACTAAATTTCTGTCCGATCTGATTCTCTACTTGGCCACCAGGGGACCAAATGTGGATATCTAAAAAGTGTGATATCTCGCTTATTAGTGACTTGTTTTCGATAAAACTTTTGTGGTAGGTACTCATAGCAAGGATACATCATATATCTTACGGGTTTTTAATTTGATCTACTTTTCAAGGTCGCAGAGGTCAAATGGCGTGAATTGGCCGTTTGAGTGTAACGATGGCACGTTTCTCAACCACCAAAGCTATGAGCTTGAAACTTGGTACATATAACCCCCTATATCAGATGACCTCTGGTGCTGAGTTTCAGCCTGATCTGATTCTTGACTTTGCCACCAGGGGGCCAAAACAGAAAAAGTAAGAAGTGCAATAGCCTGCTTATTAGCAAATTGTTTTTGATGAAACTTTTATGGCAGGGACCCCTAGCAAGGTTACCTCAGATGTTGCATGATTTTTCGGATTTGACCTACTTTTTAAGGTCGCAGAGGTCAAATGGCGTAAATTTGCCGTTTGAGTGTAACTATGGCACGTTTCTCAACCGCAACAGTTATGAACTTGAAACTTTGAACAAATGACCCCCTAGGTCAGTTGACCTTTTACACTGAATTTTGGTTCGGTCTGATTATTGACTTGGCCACCAGGGGGCCCAAACTCAAAACTCAAAAAGTGTGATTTCTCGCTTATTACTGATTTGTTTTTGATAAAAGTTTCATGGTAGGTACTCCTAGCAAGGATACATCACATATCTTACGGGTTTTTGATTTGACCCACCTTTCAAGTTCACAGAGGTCAAAGTTGAAAACTTTACCGTTCTTGGTACGTTTTGTCGTTGTTCAATGTAAAGAGTTTTAATTTTGTGTAATGATGCATCTAAGAAGCCACTATTTGTATGCCAAGTTTCAGCCAGATCGGAATTCAAATATGGCCGAAATTGCATGTTTTGTGGGTTTTTCCTCGTATTGTGGCAATCCAAAGGTCGTGAGTTCAAACCCCGGTCAAGAACAGCCAAAAATATTTTTATTTTTCATCTTTTCCTTTTTTCTTTTCTGAGTTCTATCTTACATTTTCTTCATTTTTTGATTTATTTGGTGCCATAGATTTAATTAGGCGGCCATCTTGGAAATCGTTTTTTTCCGATTGCTGTAGTGTAACGAGTGATGAAATTGTTATGGTCGGGTGGATGTGTCTACATCACATATCACCCTGGTTTGTTATTTGACCTACCTGTCAGGGTCACTGAGGTCAAAGTTAAAAATATATTCACCATTGTCATGGAGTGGCACGTTTCTTCACTATCATTTTCACCTAGACTCTACAAGCTTGGAACCACAAGTCTCGGATTCACCACTTGGCCAGGGCCGGCTCTGAACTGGTCACAGATGCATGTATAAATTATGAGAGGCCTACATACTGTAGCACTTTCTGTAACTGTCTACTAAAAATACTTACGGTGCTACTAACCCATCTTCCAGGATATATACTTGGCACTCAAGGCGGAAGCACAGTCGTATAGATTACTTTCTAGTTCCTCTGATCTGACAGATGTTATTAAGCATTGTGAAATTAAGGCTGGTTATAGAAGTGACCATAGTGTTATGGAACTAGGGCTGTTTCTGCCCAATGATGAAAAGGGCCGTGGTCTATGGAAATTTAATAACTCCCTTCTGAGGGATAAACAATTTGTTCGGGAAGTAAAACAATGTATAAGTGACACTATTGCGCAATACTCAGCTGTACCCTACCCGTCGGACATTCCGTTATCTGAGCTCCCCTTAAAAATTGAGGATTCACTTTTCTTTGAAACGTTGAAGCTCCAAATTCGAGGCAAAACTATTGCATACTCATCAGCGAAAAAGAAGGAACTGGACAAGAAAGAAAACGATATCAATAAGACAATTGATCAATGTTTTGCTTATCTTTCGGATAATCCTGACGAAATCAATTATCAGTGCCTTCAGGATGTTCAAAATGACTTAAAACTACTCAGAGAACCGATGGTGGAAGGCACTATGTTGCGCGCAAAGGCAAGATGGAATCTACATGGCGAACGGAATTCAAAATATTTCTGTAATCTAGAAAAACGACATTATCGGAAAAAAACAATGAATCTTCTCATTGACTGTCACCAGTTTTTTTTGGTTGAAAGACAGTGACTGTTTCTGCCCAATGATGAAAAGGGCCGTGGTCTATCGAAATTTAATAACTCCCTTCTGAGGGATAAACAATTTGTTCGGGAAGTAAAACAATGTATAAGTGACACTATTGCGCAATACTCAGCTGTACCCTACCCGTCGGACATTCCGTTATCTGAGCTCCCCTTAAAAATTGAGGATTCACTTTTCTTTGAAACGTTGAAGCTCCAAATTCGAGGCAAAACTATTGCATACTCATCAGCGAAAAAGAAGGAACTGGACAAGAAAGAAAACGATATCAATAAGACAATTGATCAATGTTTTGCTCATCTTTCGGATAATCCTGACGAAATCAATTATCAGTGCCTTCAGGATGTTCAAAATGACTTAAAACTACTCAGAGAACCGATGGTGGAAGGCACTATGTTGCGCGCAAAGGCAAGATGGAATCTACATGGCGAACGGAATTCAAAATATTTCTGTAATCTAGAAAAACGACATTATCGGAAAAAAACAATGAATCTTCTCATTGACTCGAATGGTGCGGAAATAGTTGGTAATGAAAACATTTTACTCGAGCAACGGAACTTTTATGCTGACCTATATAGGGCCCGTTCTGTAACTTCGAAACCAGAGTATGATAGTATATTCTTTCCAAAGGAGAGCGACTTTTTAATCAAACTGAACAATGACGAAAAGGAACAATGTGAAGGTGATGTAACTAGTGCGGAATGTTTAGAGGTGTTGAAAAATATGAAAAACGGAAAAAGTCCAGGATCATCCGGTTTTACAGTTGAGTTTTATAAATTTTTTTGGACGGACATTAACCCATTTTTAGTCAGATCTTTTGATGCGGCATTAGACAACAATTCACTCTCCAACTCACACAACGACAAGGTGTGATAACTTGCATTCCCAAACCAGGGAAATCTAAAGATTACCTAAAGAACTGGCGCCCTATCTCGCTTCTGAATGTGGACTACAAACTTTTATCTGGAGTCATGGCGAATAGAATGAAACTTGATTTAGACAAATTAATATCTCCGCATCAAAAAGGCTTTATGAAAGGTCGATATATTGGTGAATGTACAAGACTCATGTATGATATAATTCAGGAACTAGACAAGCGAAACGCGGCAGGTTTAATTCTTTTGCTCGATTTTCAAAAGGCCTTTGATACTCTAAGTCATTCTTTCCTTGACAAAGTCCTCGATTATTTTAACTTTGGTGATACCTTTAAAAAGTGGATAACAATATTATATACTAACAGTGAGAGTCGGATAATTCAAAACGGATTTCTGTCAGCCAGTTTCCCAGTACAAAGAGGGGTGCGACAAGGGGACCCCTTGTCCCCTTACCTATTCATTTTGGCAACACAGTTGCTGACAGCTGCCCTCGTCGAACACCCGGATGTTAAAGGTATCAATATTGACAGTTCTGAATTTCTCATCAGTCAATATGCGGATGACACCGATTTATTCCTTGAAAACGATCAGGAGACTTTCTGCACTGTCCTCCATATTTTAGAGGCATTTGCAGACTGCTCAGGTCTGCATCTTAATTATGATAAAACAGTTGTGGTTCGAATAGGATTGAATGATGATGTTATCTACCCTCCGGATTTGCCTCTTCAATGGCAAACACGTGGCTCATTTAGAAGCTTGGGGATCAAATTCGACCTGGATAGCAATGATTACACGGAAACGAATTATCGCACAAAGCTAAAGACTTCCAGGCTACCTTAAATGCCTGGACGGCTAGGAACTTGACAGTATTTGGTCGCATCGTCATTGCCAAATCCCTTGCTTTGTCTAAACTGGTACACCTTTTCATGGCTCTACCTAACCCACCAAGACATATTCTTGACGCTCTCCAAAAGCGAATTTTTGAATTCATCTGGGCAAACAAGAGAGACAAAATCAAACGTACAACAATGTTTAATTGCTATGAAAATGGTGGTTTCAATGTTCCAAATGTTACTCTCTTTTGTCAATCACTTAAATTGTCTTGGATCAAACGGCTGATTAAGCTTGACAAGGTTACCCCCTGGAATACTTTACTGGTGTCCACTCTCGAGGATTATGGTGGACACTTTATCTGGTATAGTAATGATAACAATTCCTCGTTTTTATCCAAACTTAACCCCTTCTGGAAGGATGTTTTCGGTGCTTGGGTGTCTCTGGTCAGTAGTGAAATAGATCGCAACTCAAATATTGAGGACATTTTAAAGCAGCCATTATTTCATAACAAATATATCAAAATCAATGGGAGGAGTATATTTTACAAAGGCTGGCACGAAAGTGGTGTACAATTTATTAATCAAATTATAGATGACGATGGTAACTTTCTCACTTGGGAAAAGCTCTCACCTGAATTTACGGGTAATGTACACTTTCTGCAGCACAAGGCTCTGGTTGATGACATACCAAAGAATTGGAAAAAGCGTATAAAGGAAGGCGGATGTAAACTGGTCGAATTTATGCCGGTAAATATTGCTGCTATCAAAAACTGTGCTAAACCAACCCAAATATATTATAAAAGGGTGATCAAAATGTATGCAACATGTCCGGATAAATCACAACGCAAATGGGAAAACTTATTTGGAGAGGACATTGATTGGTCATCAATCTATTCAATTCCATTCATTTGTACGAGGGAGACCAAATTGCGATTTTTCCAGTTAAAAATACTGCATCGTATTTTGCCCACCAATGTCCTCTTGCATAAATATGGCATTAGCGAATCCAGAATGTGCAGCTTCTGTGGCTTTTACACGGAAACTTTGGAACATGTCTTTTTTGAGTGTACCCACGCAAAGTCAGTATGGTTGCGATTGTCAGAGTGGCTCTCGGATCATGGCGAACAATTTCTACCAAATCTCCGAGAAGTAATTCTGGGAGATCCTCGTTCATCGGAACTGGTCCAGCATATCAATTTAATTGCAAAACAATTCTTGTATCACTGTAAACTCAGACAATCGCAACCATTCTTCAGAAACTTATTATCAATGATACGGTTCACGTCGAGAATAGAAAAGATCTATCTCAAACACGATAAGTTCATGATGAAATGGGGCCTTCTCATAGATGCCCTGGAAAATATAGCATAACATACACTGTACATTTCGTCGAGTAATTGCACGCTGACCCACTTTTGCCTTGTTATCTGTAGCCGCAAAAGGAATTTACTATACCCTGAACCGTTTTGAACAACAAGGTCGCCATCTATCGTTTTATATTGTAACAATATTATGTACTTGCATGCCCTCTTATTCTGTAGAACTTTATGTAACAGTTGTGTTTTTGGTGAATAAAATTATCAATTACAAAAAAAATACTTACGGTGAGCACAATGGCCCCTGGCCGTTTCATTACCTCAAATGTCAATGAATGAACTGAATTTCAACTGAATTTATCTGGGATGCAATGTATTCCATAGTCTCTTATGAATAATTTTATGCACTGTGAACATAAATGACAAGAAATGAGGTTAATTCGATTGAAAAAATTGTCTGGCCTTGAACAGTTAAGGTCAAGTTCAGATATTAATGTAACTTGTTATCTACAATTAAATGATTATTGGCGAAATTACTGCTGTAGCATAAGAAATTATTCAGATCTCAAATTGTTGTGTTATAAGTTAAGTTATACATGTTATAGTTATGGTATTTGAATACCAATAAACTTTTATGAATGGACATGTACATGTACATTTTCTTTTTTTTTTTTATTTGCTTTGTCATGTAGAACCTGCATTTCTGAGTGATTAAATCAAATTTATCATATTTTTCAGAAATCATAGATCACTGAAATAAAGGTTCTCATCTGACAACAAATTGGTCACTCAAGCACAAAATGGTGCCTTCTAGCACCCTAAGGTGATTCAATGGCACCCTAACTAAGGGTGCCTTCTAGAACCCAAAGGTGCTTTGTGTGGCACCCTAAACCCATAGCACCCTTCATTAACCAGAGCACCTTTCGCCGCCCACAGGGCACCCTTCCCACATAGCACCCTAAGGTGTAGCACCCTATTTGCTATGGCACCCTATCCATAGCACCCTTCCTCTATGGCACCCCAAGTCATAGCACCCTATTCCTATAGCACCCTATCCATAGCACCCTATCCATAGCACCCTATCCATAGCACCCTATCCATAGCACCCCCATTTCCATGGCACCCTATCCATAGCACCCCTTTCTATAGCACCCTATCTTATGGCACCCTTTATTATAGGGTGCTATAACAGCACCCTGTTTAGGCGTGCTCTGCGGGGTGCCCTGTGGGCGGCGGGCTATGACACCCTTTGGGGTGCTTGGAAGCACCCCTAGTTGAGACAAGACCACTAATGAATATTCATAGGTTGGAGGGTCGAGGCCTATCTATTAGACGAGTGCATGTTTTTTACTCTCAAGTACATATTTGGAGAGGTATTGAAAAAATATTTGCTGTGGCAAGTCTACAGATATAAATAAATTGTTTGGTAAAAAAAATAATTTTGAATTTTGACAACCTGGCCATAGGGGGGGGGAGGGGGGGGTTTAAATTTGGAGTGAAAATGGCCGAAATGGGTAAAAATGTCCACTTGTGTCAAACTTGTCAATTTAAAAAAAAAATTCCGTGGTCAATCACCAATTTAAATCGCACCAGTTACTCGCAAGACTAACCCGTATATCATATCCGAATTTCAGTTTCACTACTTGACGCATTCTTTAATGCGTCGCGGTCAAACATTGACAATTTAACTGCTAAAAGGCTTAAAAAATCAATTGTGGTCTTGTCTCAGCTTTTAGAGTGTGCCACAGAAGCATGATTTCGTCTGCTATAAACCTGAGCCGTAATAGGATAGAAATAACATCAAACTTATCTCAGTCGTCAGAAAGCGCATCCCATTAGTCATGTTAGCCGATTGAAGAATATTTTGTTCATACATGAAGATATGGTTTGCCGATTTTACAGTCACTGTCCTTTGACAAAGCAGACTTGCTGATACCTTCAACATTTATGAATGGTACATGTATGATGGCTATTCCAAACAAAACAAAACGCTTGTTTCTTAGGTTTGTGGCCAGTACTTACAGTACAGTATTCTACTAACTTTGAAGCATTTGCTAACCCAAATTTTCAAAGTAGGATAAAGTTCTGGGCGTACATGTGATGATATCCCATGGTGTCCAACTAAAATAATGGGAAAATGTAATTTCTTGCATAGAAACTTCATCCTTAATTGATTCAAGGTTAAGTATGCAAGCGCACATTACTCTTTTCCTCTGCAATAGAGTATTGTACTCACCACAACAACTGAGGGGGTACTCCTCCCATTGAAAAAAATATTCATCTAAAGCCCAGGGACCTGTTTCATAAAACTTTTTTACAGACTTCCTTCCAGGTACCATAAAGGAAGGATATAACGTCTATTTAAAGCTGCGTATTAAAAGCATTCCATAACTCGTTTTTACTCTGCCATTACATTAAATTTAACAGGCCTGCCATTAATAAATGATTGTATGGTGTACCTCATTGGTGAAAAAATAATAACTCGAACGCAGAGTGTTTTATTGTGTTGAGATTTGTAAAACATGATCGGGCCATGGCAAAATGTGTCAATGTCAGTGTCTTTGGTTCCTATACACTATAAGAATGCCCTGTCGACATACGAAACTTCCTTTCCATGCATTAACTCTGTTCTGGGAACATGGCCGAGAGACAGCGATCTCGCAATTGGACTGATACTGAATTTGATGTTTTCGTGGAGTTCTACTCAGAACTCAATTTTCAAGCTGGCAAATTTGATTGCCGTTCACATCCATGTCTCGAGGAGGAAAGTCATCATCCCCTACGTCATCATCAGAGTCCTCGTCATCATCGTCATCGTCATCTAAATCCTCCACTAAGGTCAATCTATCCCGGACAGCAATGTTGTGGAGCAGGCAGCAGGACTGAACAATAATCCTTGCCTTTTGTGGTGTGTATTGAATCTCTTTGCGGAGGCATCTGAACCGTTGCTTTAGGGGGTAGTTGTAAAACAAGAAACACAGAAACGAAACAGAAACACAGAAACACAGAAACGAAACGCAGAAACCAGTCTTGTGGCGAATTCTGGTCTGCAGACTCCATCTTGTTGCCATGGTTGTGGCCGCGAACGCGGGTGTAACTAAAACTGGTATTCAGTCGGAATGGAAGGAGGAATGCTCATTTCCCAATACCCCTTTTAGCCTCATCAACGTGTGCGCAGATTTTGATCGTGCCCCTGACCATGCCGATCCACCATCTGTAGGGCATGAGGACTTTATGATCAATATGAGCCGCCAGTAAGTCGGCATGACCAATGACCAGAACACGACCATAGGCCTGCTAGGAATGTACAATAGAACATGACTCTCTATTCGAAGGACTATTTTCTATTTACACTGACCTCCCCAATACACTACATGTATGTACTACACGGCGTAAATAGAAAATAGTCCTTCGAATAGCGAGTCCTGTTCTTTTGTACATTCCATGGCCTGTGCACGACACTAGGCTGAACTTCCCTACTGCAACCTCATTAACATAAACAGATATTTAAAGGGACTATTTAAAGGCAGCAGCTGGGCAGGCAAGATTGAGTTACTCCAAGTCCAAGTCTAGTGCCCCCCCCCCCCCCCCCCCCCCCCCCCCCCCACTTTACTCTATTCTAGTCGCCAAAATTGGTCTCTCACGTCTCACATAACGTCGAAATGATTCACCCATGTACTGGTACCGTACCTTGCATTTAGTGCTGCATCAGACGGGATTTGTAGGATGATCCTGGTACTTCATGTAAATTGAACACTACAAGGCAAGATGTTGCACTGCACCTTCATTTAAAATAACATGCTGTAGGAATCGAATCGAACCTACCAAAGTACTACACCACCACCTCAAAAGACTTCACCCATATCGTGCCGCCCCCCCCCCCCCCCCCCCCCCCAAGTTGCTCCATGTATCCCCTCAACAACTCTATTGCATTCCGGCTGGCCGCAACCCACCAACCTAAGATTTTACTTTTAAACGACAATAACAACGGATTGGGCAAGGAAAGTATCGGCGTGCCGCTTGATTCCAACTTTTATGAAAACCCGTTTGATTTTCGTTTCTGCGTTTCGTTTCTGCGTTTCTGTGTTTCTGTTTCGTTTCTGTGTTTCTTGTTTTACAACTACCCTGCTTTAGGAGACCGTTGCAACATTCTATGATGCATCTGGCTCTTATTTGCATCCGCTGGAATGCCTTTTCCTGTCTGGTTAGAGCATTGGCAAGAGGTGCAAGGATACCCCGAGTCTTCCAACATCCAACCATTCGGTGGATTGTTTTCAAATGCCTGGCCAAGGGCTGAACTGTGGGGAACGAAGGCGTCATGAGACCCTCCTGGAAAACGTGCCACACAGTTATTTATGATCATATCCCAATCACAAACTAGCATGACATTAATGCTGTGGTATCCTTTCCGATTGATATACACGTTTTCGTTGATGTGAGGCTTGCGTATACGACAATGGGTCGCATCGATCGATCCAATTACTCTTGGAAAACCCGTGTTATCAAAAAATTTGGTTTTGACCTTCTGGAGGTCCCTCTCAAAGTAAACGTGTTGGTCAATGCGTGCTGCAAACGCGGATGACACAGCGCCAATACACCTCGATGTTGTCGCTATGCTCACATGGTGAATATCACCGGTACTAGAGTGTTCATGCCCGGTTGCGAAATATCGTAATGCTATACACACTTGCAATGATACTGGGAGGGCGTCATTTCTCTGAGTAGGATGCTCCAACTCCTCCGACAGCTGACGACAAAAATCGAAACATATGTTCTTCGGGAAACGATATCTCTTGATGAATAAATCATCTCTCATGGAATCCATCGGATTGAATCGATCCCTGAATACCAGTTCTTGTCGAAGATTTCGCCTATTCCGTTCCTGAATCAAGCGCAACATGATTCCACGTCTACCCTGGACGAAGTCCTCGCGACTAAAGGAACTCTAGACTACCTTCAGGTTTAAAGGAACCGAATAAAATAAAGACAGGATAAAACCACCTCCTGAAACACTCTTAATGGTAACATTAACCTAGATATTTTAAAGGCACGTATATGAAACGCGTTCTTCCTTTAAGGAGTGACTTTATCCTATAGCATTAGGGCTAAAGGCACTTTATTAGGCTTTATGAAACAGGAGTAGTATATGGGCTACTTGGGGAAAATTATGAACTTTTGACCTAGTGACCTACTGACCTACTGACCTACTTTGTGTATGAGAAGTTTGAAAGTTGACCTGACCTAGTGACCTAGTTTGGATATGGTGTAAAATCTCCAGAGTGGGTCATGGCCTAGTAACCTACTTTGGACCTGACCTAGTGACCTAGTTTGGATATGGTGTAAAATCTCCAGAGTGGGAAAGTTATGAACTTTTGACCTAGTGACCTATTGACCTGTTGACCTACTTTCTGTGTGAGAAGTTTTCAAAGTTGACCTGACCTAGTGACCTAGTGACCTAGTTTTGATATGGTGTAAAATCTCCAGAGTGGGTCATGGCCCACTGACCTACTGACATACTTGAGATATCCGAAGTTTAGACGACCTTGACTTGGTAAACCAGTTTGTGGATATTGTGAAAAATAACCAATTTGGGTTATAGCCTAGTGACATGGTGACATAGTAGACCTAACTTGAAGATACTGAAAAGAATAAGAGTGAGTCAGCATATATAATACTAAGGGTGTTGTAAAATATCTAAGAATACCACGTCAAGTTCATGTACAGCATTCAAAAGCAGCTTTGATAAGGAACAACTATAGCATTACAAACATAGATGAAGTATTTATATATTATGCTAACCACAAGGAGGAAGACTTCATATGGCAATTGGCCACTCTGTTCTCTTTGGAACAAAAAGCGTTATTACATGGTACACCTATCACCATTCATAAGGAACAACTGTAGCATGACATGCATAGATGAAGTATTTACATATTACACCAACCACAAGAGGGCAGACTTCATACTGCAATTGACCAATCTGTTCTCTTTGAAACATGAAGCGTTATCATAAGGTACCCCAAGCAACAGCTTTGATAAGGAACAACTACAGTATGACAGACATAGATGAACTATTTATATATTACATCAACCTCAAGGAGGAAGACTTCATATTACAATTGGCCACTCTTTTTCCCTTTGGACCAAAAAGCGTTAGTACATGGTATGCCATTCAATATTTTTCTATTTCATGCAACAGTCTGCTAAAACAATATTCAGAAAAATATCACATTCAAAGTTTCACCAACTCTGTACAGACTAAAGTCAACTGCCCAGAACTTTTCACAAAGCACTCTACTAAAATGCATGTATGACATTATGCAAATGATGATTGGTGCAATTCACCAAATGGTAGTTTGGGTATTATGTATAATTTTTTGTAAGTTTTGTCCTAATCAGGTCATAAACGATGGAACAACATAATTGTGATGATCGACCTAAATGCTGCTACCGTTTTATCTAATGACCCTAATTTGACCATAAGTACTGGTAATTATTTTTTTCCCTTTGTTACATACAGATATTTTTCAACAACTTGTGTGATTCTTGTTTAAGATCAGAATTATATTATTGTTTAATCATTCTGTTACTCATAGTCTTTTGAGACGGATGTCTATTGTGTTGTGGCTTTGGTGATATCAGGAGAATCTCATACCCAGAAACTTCACGGATATTAAACTCAGGTAAGAATTTTTGATCTATTATTCCTTATTGTAGGCCTACAATGAGATTTATTTTTGGAGGTATATTTGGCCCTGAAAGGACCGTTTTTCCTGATGCCCCTGGGTGAAAAGTTTATGATGATGGTGTCAAACTTCTATGGTATATGATTGAAGCTTCCTCCAAGTCTAGGAATTCCCTCTCTTCATCAATTGTTCCACATGTACATAAACATGGACATGAATGTGCACACATATGGTTATTCAAAATTAGGTCCTTTTGAACATTTTTCATGAAGCAGTGTGTACATCTCTTTGCTTCACAGTTTGTACACTTGATGTGGTAGTTTTGGAAATGGTGATCTCCCAGCATACAGTCATCACACACACTGCCATGCATAATTTCCAATCTTGTGCCAAATATAACTACGTTTGGTAGTTGTAGTGCTTTCCGCACACTTGCTTGCAGTTGTTCATATGTAGACATTGTGGTGCACTAATCTCAAATGAACTCTGATAGATGCTGTCCATTCTTTATCTACTATGTGATATTTGTGAGTGAATCTGATTGGATATGAGTGTGTGATTATGAGAGGTCACATGCTAAAGAACAATGACAAACTTGACCTTGAGCAAACTTCATTTGAATTTATCCTCAAAACACACCAAACACATTTTGGTTATCCATTTGGACCGAGATCGTCAACATGGAAGGACCGCTCCCCAAAACTGTCCTTGCCACTCTGAATTTCTGTCTGCATCAGGCATTCTATCCTGAAGGAAAGGATCCTGTTCATGGAGTTTTTGTAGTTGGGGAGAAGCTCTTTGATGAGCTGCTTGAGGGAAATGAAGAAAGAAAAATAATTTCTCATGGAAATGTCATGATAAATGATAATCTCTTTGTACTTAATCGTACTATTCCAGCGAGGCAAAAATATGGCCCTTTTACCATGGATGAAATATTCAAGATGGAGAGAACTAATGTGTTCACTGCTCCAGAATGTTTAGAGATACTTGCTAAATACAAATCAATTCATGTGTTATCAAACAGCAATGGCTGGAAGTTGTGTCCAAATGGCGAGATTGTATCAAACATGCATCCTCCTGAATATGTGAGAAGATCATTTCAGTTCACTTTTTCAACATACATCCCAGAATTAAAGAACTGTGAAGGTGTTATAATTGTTCCAAGTACAATTTCACGAGAGCAAGTACAGGATCTGAGAATCACAGTGATAAAAAGGGACACATTTCACATAACAAAAGTAGAAACTGCTCCTGGAAAATGGTTCATTTTGCAAAGCTGCCGTACAGCTTATTATGAAAATGACCCCTGTTTTTATTTAGCATTTAATGACTCAATCTACTGATACCACGATAGGCATTGCATTTGCTCTCAACACATATGAAAAGGTTTGTGTTTTGGTTGTGCGCAATCTGATAATTTTTCGCCAAACTTGCCAAAGTCACAACTCTTTTGGCTCCTGTCATTGAAATGGAGTCGTATTTCTATTTGCTATACAATGAGTCAGAATCATTACCTGTTTGCAGCAATGACATGCATTCATTTAGCAACTCTTTCTATGACATGAACTCGTCAAACACAAAACTTCGCAACAAACACTTCTCTATTCCTGTATATTACTTATTTTCAGTTATAATAATGGAAAAGAAGACAATGGAACGGTCATGTGCAGCAGCAGCTGCTGTTAGTAATAAAAAATTGACATATGCCAATGTGGTTGCTGGAAAAAAGCCTCTTCCTATTCTTGGTAAGTTTTTCTTTCTTATTCTTCTTCATGCTTTATTTTTTAATGCTATAACAAAAAAGAACCCAACTTTACGAAGTTAATGTAATTTCATAATAGAGTACTGTCTTTTTTCTTTTCAGACGGACCTGATTCCGAGGAGGAGTTCACTTCTAAACCACATGAATGGGTAAAAGTGGAAAGGAAGAGGCCTAAAGAGGCAAAGAAAGGTGTGTAGTAAATAAATAAATAAATAAATTTGTAAATGTCTTGATATATGCCCAAAAAAAATCATATATATATATATATTTATGCTTAATTTATTGAATGTGTATGATCTAATGATTACACCTTTTTTTTCTTCACAGGCCATTTGAAGCTCTATCTAAAAAAGAGGTCATTTAAAACTCAACTGTCAACTCCAAGAATGACAACAAAAAAAACGAGTAAGTGTGTTCATAACTGTTCGAGATCCTGATTTGTAATTTTTTTTCTAATTTTACATAGTCTTAAAATGAAAAAAAATTCTCTTGTTATCTAAATCACAGCAATAACATGATATACACTATTGATAATAGCAACAACAACAACAACAACTGAGAAGGATGTTTGATATAAACTTTTTTACATTGTCCTGAATTGAAACAAAACTTTTTTTATTTAGAAGTTACAAAAACGCCACCAGAAGAACCAACACCCTCACTACCATCACCATCAAGAACAACAACAACCCCTGGAAATGATGAAGAAAGAAAAGTTGGAAGAATATCCCCGCCACTCCCACCACCTGTAACGCAGTCAACAACAACAACAATGGGCGAAAGAACGTACAGTGATTTTATAGACATTTTAAACGATTGGGTTTTGAAGAGAGCAGGTGTTGGGAAGATGTACCTCCCAAAATATTATGAAGGGAAGGAACGTAAGGAATTTCTTGAGGTAATGATGCCTTATTTAAATCCTACACTCTTTTTTTTACCATCGTCATCTGATGCTGGTTGTCAGGAAAATGTTGTGCAGGAAACGCCTCCTTCACCACCTCATCAATCTGTCATAGTGGTGACTGATCAGCCGCATACGGTACGGGATAGTCCTCATTTAAGGGATCTGCTGCAACGATCCAGCAATATCGATTTGGATCATGAGGAAGAAAAAATACCTCCTTCGCAAATTTATCGTCCCGATGGTAAAGACCTGAATGAGGTGTTTTTTGTTCCTGAATTTCATCAGTGTGTTGCTGGAGATCAGGAGGCGTTGGAACAAGAACATCTGACAACTGAAATGCCTCAACCATCTGATGAGGATGTTGTTCTTGTTCCAGACTCTCCTGATCTAGTGAAACAGATGCCTGTCCGGGAAGATAGCAAAGAAAAAATACCTCCCCTAAACAGAGAATTGGAGGGGGTGCCATGCACACCAGAGGATCTTGCTTTGCTAGACTTCTCGGACTTGCTATATTATGAAGAAAATAGGAAGTGCCATTCAAAAAGAGACAAATTACCAAACGGATTGCCTATGACAGAAAATTCGTCAGATGGGGACGTCCTGAAATATCTTTCAGGATCGTTTCCAGATAATGAATCAAATGTAACAGGCAACCAATCAGAATCACCACTCTGTACACCAATTGTAAACGTGGATTCTGATTCTCCTCTTCGAGGTCAAATAGTTCATAATCTCTTTGATGAGATTACGAATGGGAAAGTGCAACTTGAGGGGTTGCAATCATCACAACTTGGGCAGGGTGTCCAACTCCAGCAGTTTCTGGAGTCGAACATCCTCACCAAGGCTGAGGAGCGTTTATCACTTACAACTAACAAGTTGCAAGAGGTGAATGAACCTCATACTTCTCAAGTTGCATCGACATCCTCCGCTTATATCAGGTCTGATCCTACTAAGCGGAAGCTTGACCTCGATGGGGGGAATTCAAAGAAGCGACAGAGGAGGCAGGACAGGGACCCTGTCTTGAGATCACTTTTGAAAAGTCCCAATGAAAGGAGACCTCCTCATGCAATTGGTGTTCTACCGGGTGGTAATGTTGGAAATGGTGTACCCCAGAAAGACAATCCCAACATCCGGGCAATTTTAAGTGGCACACATTCTGTGGTACACCCTTTCCATGATACCAAGATGGCGACGTCTTTTTTAGGGCTTCGTCAAAAGACGACAAAAAAAACGTAGCCAATACTCAGATTGGTGGTCACCAGGTCATCAACCAAAATGGCCCTTCTTCTTTTTCTTCTTCTTCTCCTTCCGATGATGATGATGATGATGATGATGATGAAAATGTTGACGAGTCGGACAATGAGATGCATGGGCAAGCACATAACCATCCTCATGCACAGCCTGTTTTTCAAATTATCTCGCTCAAGGACATTAAAATAAGAAAATATGGCACGATGGGTCAAGATTTGAAAATCAAAGTAACTGGAATGGAGCGAGGTACCTCTTTCAATGATATCTTATTTCACATATCAAATGTTTTCGGAGAACTTTTGAATCGTCTCCTTCAGGATGTGCAGCCCCAAGACAGAGTCCGACTTCGTCATATTTGGTCAAGGACTTAGACATATCAGTATTCCATTCATTTCACCAGATCAACTCACAGTCGAAAAGATCATGAGTGAAATCGAGAGAGTTACTCAATCAAATGACTCATGGCTTTTCGAGGGTGAGTTTTTCGTCAATTTCATACACGCCCCTCTTCCCATTGGCGGTTTGTATGCAAGAGGGATTGCCTCTCTTCATCAAAAAGTCCACGAAAAGTCATGCTTCATCGAAATTCAAAACAAAGATGACGAATTATGTTTAGCCAGAGCCATCATCGTTAGTAAAACTCGTATAGATAACCATCCACAACACCAGTCAATCAGACATCCCAATAGTAAAAAACAAGGTGAAATGGCGGCCGAGCTTCATGAAAATGCGGGTGTTCCAAAATCCAAATGCACCCTCAAAGACGTCGCTAAATTTCAAGCACACCTTTCACCCGATTATCAGCTCGTGGTATATTCTAGTTTATATTTCAACTGCATGTGTTACAGAGGACCCCCTGCACCGCACCGCATAAATCTGTACCACTATGATGAGCATTTTGCTCCAATCATGTCTATGACAGGGTTCTTTGAGAGGTCTTATTATTGTCCGCCTCTCAAAGGTTACCAAAACGATAAAACCCATGTCTGCAAAGCTACGTGTGCATGTTGTAAAACAGACACCGGTTGTGATATAGTTAAATGGACAAACTGTCCCAAATGTAGACGTCTTTTCAAAAGTCAAGCGTGCTATGAAAGACACCTTGTAAAAAATGATGCCGCTCATTCCGTTTGTGAACTTTTCATAAAATGCTTGAAATGTGATAAATCATATGATAAACGAAACAAACACCAATGTTTTACAACGTATTGCCATATTTGTGGTATGAATAAACCACATGACCACAGATGTTTCATCAAAAAACCAAAGCAGAAGAAGAAGGGTGCAATGAGAGATTTTATGAAATTTGTATTTTACGACTTTGAATCCACCCAAGAAAAAATTCTAGAAAATGGTGAACGAGAGCACATTCCAAACTTGTGTATTGCACATCGTTGCTGCCTCTTTTGTGGAATAGAGGAAAGTGCTAAGAATGATGATGAATTAAAATGTATTTTGTGTGGTGATGAACGAGAAGAGAAAGTATTCCGTGGGGAAAATACTGTCGTAGATTTTTGCGAGTGGCTATTCAACGGTTCAAATATAGGTAGAGTGGCACACAACAACAGGGGTTACGATGCCTTTTTCATTATTCAATACCTTCATAGTGTAGGGATCAAACCAACAGATGTTATTCAAGTTGGCCAGAAAATTCTTTCATTCGAAGCAGCTGGAGTGAAATTTCTCGATTCTCTTAGTTTTCTGAACATGCCTCTTAGCAACTTTCCCAAAACCTTTAATTTCAATGAGATGAAAAAAGGCTACTTTCCACACCATTTCAATACAAAAGCAAATGAAAAATATATCGGAGAAATCCCCGACATTAAATATTTCGACCCCGACAGTATGACCGTGGAAGGGAGAAAAAAGTTTCTTCTGTGGTATAATGGCCAACTTGGAAAACCCTATGATTTACAAGAGGAACTGGAATCCTATTGTCAGAGTGACGTCACCATTTTAAGAAGGTGTTGTGTTCGCTTTGTGGACTCATTCGAATGCTTGCTAAAGGTGAATCCTTTTAAAGAAAGCGTAACTATAGCATCAGCTTGTAGTAGAGTGTTTCGACAAAACTTCATGACCCCCTCTTCGATTGCTGTTCTGCCACCTCATGGTTACACATTTGACAAGCAGTCCAACATTGGAATAAAATGGTTGGAATGGTTGATGTTCAAAGATAAAGATATCAACATATGTCATGCCGGCAATGGGGGTGAAAAATCCATTGCCAATTACAAAGTGGATGGTTTCGACGAACAGAATAATGTCATTTATGAATTTGATGGTTGTTTCTGGCATGGATGTGAAAAATGCTTTCCGCACAAGGACACTATGAACCCCCGCATTGGTACAACTATGGGAGAACTTCGTGAAACCACAACGTTTCGGCGAAATTTCCTGAAAGGTTGTGGTTTCACAGTCATTACGAAGTGTGAATGCTCTTTTAGAGAAGACATTAAAAACGACCCCAACTTGCTCAATTTACAAAAGACATCATCATCAGCGAGCCCTTGAATCCCAGAGAAGCTTTTTTTGGCGGTCGCACAAATGCTGTCAAACTTCATCACAAATGTACAGAAAACGAAAGTATAAAATATGTAGATTTCACATCTCTTTATCCTTGGGTCAACAAATACCAACACTATCCACTAGATCACCCCAAAGTTTTTAGAGGTGAAAATATTCGGAAAATAGACCCAATGAAATGCGAAGGCCTCATAAAGTGCAAAATATTACCGCCAAAGAAACTCTATTTCCCTGTATTGCCTATGCGTAGAGACAAGAAATTGAAATTCTCTCTTTGTGCCAAATGCGTTCTTGAATCCTCCAAAATATGCAACCATTCTGATGAAGACCGAGCACTTGTGGATACTTGGGTTATTTTTGAAGTAAAAAAGGCCATTGAAAAAGGCTATAAACTTCTAGAGACTTTTGAAATTTGGCATTTCGAAAAAAACAACCAAGTATGATAAGGTTGAGAAGGAGGGGTGTATATTTGCGGGTTACATCAATCATTTCTTGAAGCAAAAGCAGGAGGCAAGCGGGTGGCCAGAATGGTGTCGTACAGAGGAGGATAAAAACAAATACATTGACGATTATGAGAAAAACGAGGGAATCCAATTGGACAGGGGGTTAATTGGTGTTAATCCAGGACTACGAAGTATCGCTAAAATCTGTTTGAATTCGCTCTGGGGAAAATTTGGGCAGAGATCTAACTTCACAAAGACATTATATACAGATAATCCAGAAGAGTATGTCAAAAAGTTGACTGACGACAGTGTTGAAGTAACTGATGTTCAACTTGTGAACGAAGAGTTTGTTCTGATGAAATTCAGAGAGAAGGATGACTTCATCGAACCATGTCCATACACGAATTGTGTTATTGCTGCATATACCACCGCTCATGCACGCTTAAAACTGTACTCTGAATTAGAGAAGCTGGAGCGACAGGTATTATATTTTGATACGGATAGCATTATATATGTCGTTGATGAAACAAACGAACAACATTACAATCCACCCTTGGGTGACTACCTTGGTGACTTTAAAGATGAATTAGAGGGTAAAACTATAGAAGAATTCATATCCGGCGGTCCCAAAAACTACGGTTACAGAATTAAAGGTAGCGGAGAGACTGTCTGTAAAGTCCGGGGATTTACCTTGAACTATGCAAATAGTCAAAACATAAATTTTGACTCCATGAAGAAACTTGTGGAAGCATTGAACTTTTCGGACAAGATTACGATCACAAATCCTTTCAAAATCAAAAGGCGAAAGGACTTCAAAATTGTAACGGTACAAGAGGAAAAGAAATATGGCTTGGTTTATGACAAACGTTACCTCGTTGATGATTTTTACACCCTCCCATTTGGATATTGATTCTTCACCTCTTTGTTATAATAATAAGATAAATTTTGTTGTACCTATATTCTTGAAAACGACACTGATATCAACCATAGATTGATTTGAATTAAAATTTGCAAGGGCATATATCTGTGATAAAATGTTTATACTGGCATATTTTATGGTGATAAAACAATGTGATATTTATTTCATTCTGTGCATTGAAACTGTAAATATATTGATGATAATAATAATAATAATAATAATATGAATATGAATATGAATATGAATATGAATATGAATAATAACATTAACAACTGTAATGATGTTGATATTTTATGAGTTTAATCTTCGTCATTACATCATCAGCATCATCATCATCATCATCATCATCATCATCATCATCATCATCATCATCCTGATTGACAAATAGCTTTTTCTTTCTCTAATCGAATCTCAAGAAATTCCATCCCACCTGCTCTCTCAAAGAAAAATTGTATGATATTTAAATATTTTTGCATATAAATGTATATTAATCTGTGTACGCGTATAGATGATGTATATATTTTGTAAATTTTCAATTAATTCATTCAAAGGATTGCTGTTTATGTTTGTGAGTATTGATGTATATGTTTGTAAATATTCGATTAATCAATTGGTTAATTAATTGCAAGGATCACCATTATGATATTTATTAAACTCGGTATAAAATCTCATTTTGTTCTTGTGTCAATCATTGTGTTCTGATGTTTCAACATGGATATTTCAAGCGATGACCTTCTTTTGAAGCATCCATTCACATGTCTTGTGGCTGGTCCAACGATGTGTGGAAAGTCTTTCTTTGTACAAAAACTTATTTCCTATGCAAGAGATATTATCCATCCACCCCCTCAAAGAGTTGTGTGGTGTTATGGAGGCGAATGGCAGGAGTCATTTGCAAATTTTCAAAATGTTGAATTTATCTCTGGACTACAGTTCACAGATAATTCATCAGGTGCACGTACCCTACTCATTATAGATGACTTAATGTGTGAAACAGATGAAAAGGTTACCAAAATATTCACAAGGGGTTGTCATAATCAAAATATGAGTGTAGTCTATATAATCCAGAATTTATTTCACCAAGGCAGAGAACAACGCACCATTAGCTTGAACTCGAATTATCTTGTTATCTTAAAAATCCAAGAGATGTTTCTCAGATAGCACATTTGGCAAAGCAAATTTCTCCCGGCAACACCAAAGCCCTAAATGAGGCATTTAAAGATGCGACAAAGCCTCCTTTTGGTTACTTATTTTTAGATTTTAAACCTTCAACTTCGGAAGATTTACGATTGAGGACTAATATCTTTCCAGATGAAAACCAAATGTATACTTAAACAAATGAAATACGAATATGACATCAGTTGTTGAATATTCACAGACACAGCCACATCACATAGAAATGGCAAAATATCACATAAAAAATTATGTCCACCAGCTTAAAAAGCTGAAAACTGCTCGAGCTAAAAATAGGAGAAAGATTTTAGAATCAGCTGATAATGGCCTGTTCAAAGCAGTTGGTGAGTCTGCAAAGAACTGTTTAAAAGGCAATGTCGCCCTGAATAAGAAACAGTTCAGCTGTTTGAGGAAACACAGACACTCTATTCGCAAGCTGGCCAACAAGAAAACATCGTTTAAGGAACGTAAAAGAATCATACAGCGAGGTGGATTTCTTGGTGCACTGCTAGGTCCAGTCATAAAAGCCATAGGGAGTATATTCGGTGTTTGATATTCAAAAGCAGACAGACAGTCTTATTCTAAAGATGAGTCAAATAAGGAAAATGTCTCTAATTCCTCATGAAATGGTGGACAAATATTTGTCTCAACAACGATACAAAGAGGACACAAAACCAGTGGCAACCCATGCAATGAGTATTGACAGAGAAATGCAGGAAGTGCTATCGAGGAAGGATATGAATGAGTATGACAAAGCTTTAGCATATTCACAGTTACTTCGAAAGTATTTAGGAGCAATTCACTCAGAAGGCTCAGATTTAACTAAACCTATTCCCACTAGTGTTCGCGCGACAACAGCCACAGCTGCAAACCAACCTGTTGTACAAGAAAGAGAGCCAGAAGCGGTTGTTGCAAGTGGAACCACACCACCTGCAACCTCTCCACTTAATCAGAAAACAATAGTCAACAATATACCGAACTACTCCAAAGCAAAGGCAAAAAAACTAGTCAATGCATTAATGAATGATCCTAAATTCCAGTGGGATGGAAAAGGTGAAATTTCAATAAACGGTGAGCCCATCAAAGGGAGCAATATAAGAACTATTGTCCAGAATGCCTCATCCAACAAGAAGCAGTCCTTTGCACCGGTTGGAATAGAACCTGTCCTGTCCTATTTGAACAAAACAGGTGGCATATCGGCTGATATGGTAACGAATAGGCAATGGAAAAAAGAACTCGGGGTGGGTGAAATGCCAAAATCAGTGAATAAAACGCCCAGGGCAAGAACCAGAAGTCCATTGGCCTTCTGGAATTCGAATTCACCTGTCTCTTCTCCGGGTTTTACCACACCAAGGAGACATGGTAAAAGCAATGACGAGTGGGAAGACTGGTAGTAAGAAATCGAATGAGTTATTGGAAAGAATATATTATGAACCAAATCATAGTGCTAGTTTTGGCGGGATAAATGCTTTAAAGAGAGCAGTTGGTAAGAGGATATCAACTTCTAACATAAAAAAATGGCTCCAGTCTCAAGACACATACACACTTCACAAACCAGTTAGACACCACTTTATACGAAGACGTATCGTGGTTTCTGATATTGACGAACAATGGGAGGCCGATCTTGTTGATTTATCGAAAATTGTCAGGTATAATAAACCCTTTAAATATCTTCTCACTGTAATTGATACCCTGTCAAAATATGCC
Source organism: Lineus longissimus (assembly GCF_910592395.1). Taxonomy (NCBI): domain Eukaryota; kingdom Metazoa; phylum Nemertea; class Pilidiophora; order Heteronemertea; family Lineidae; genus Lineus; species Lineus longissimus. The sequence continues at coordinate 14,714,041 of NC_088309.1, read as the reverse complement.
TCGGTTGTGGGTCTAAAATCAAAAAAAGGTGACGAACAGGTGACTGCATTTAAAAAGATAATTTCTTCCTCTAAGAGAAAGCCTAAGAATCTGAGAACTGATAAAGGGGGTGAGTTTGTGAACAAAAAATTTCAAGCCTATCTGAAAAAAGAAAATATTCACTTCTTTACCTCGAATAATGAAGTTAAAGCGGCAATAGTTGAACGATTTAATAGGACCCTTAAAAGTAAAATGTGGAAATATTTCACAGAGAGAAATACTCTCTCATACGTGCCTGTTCTCCAAAAACTTGTGCACTCGTATAACAACACATGGCATCGGAGTATTAAGATGAAACCAAGTGAAGTGAACGAAGACAATGCTTCAGATGTTTGGCACACTCTCTACTCAAAAGAAAACCTGTCTCTGAAGAACATCAAATTCAAATTTCAAATTGGTGAAAAAGTGAGAATAAGCAAAGTCAAGATGACATTTGAGAAATCTTATCTACCCAACTGGACCATGGAAATATTCACCGTAAAAAAACAAATAAAAAGTAGGCCCCCTTTGTACGTGATTGAAGATGATGACGGAGACACCATTCAAGGGAGTTTCTATGAAACAGAATTACAGAAAGTACGCATAAGCCCTGATAAAACCTATAAAATAGAAAGAATACTTGCAGAAAGAGGACGTGGTAAGAGAAAGGAATACTTTGTTAAATGGGAGGGTTATCCATCAAAATTCAACAGTTGGGTTAGTCACTCGGACGTTGAACGTCGATGAAGATATCTTGCCTAAAAAAATGTCAATTGAACTTTCCGATGGAAATATAGAAAGAAATACACCTCTGTCTGAAGTAGAAAGAGAAGACGAAGTAGACAAGGGTGAAGATCGACAATCGGTGACTTCACGGCACAAAAACTGGATTATTTTTGGGCATAATGTTCCAAAACCAGAAATAATATTCTTTACTCAAGTTGTGATCATTTATATCGTTGTCATCACAGCTCTTTTTAACATTGCATTTACAAATGGTGAGAGTAACCTGTGGATATCTCTTCTATGCAGCTGTCTAGGCTATCTGTTACCAAACCCGTCGTTTCCTACTGAAAATAATCATCATCCTCTGCAAAGGAATACCTTTTCCAATTGAAATAACATGGCAGCTTTTACGAATGACCACTTCTATGTTTCATTACCCTGCAATAGTTCGTTAAAGTATTTCCCTGATAATACAATTGGACACTACACTACAAAGCTGAGCACTGCTATACGATTAGATTCAACTGAAAATTGGGAAGTAGGATTAGCCGAGTTTCAATATCCACACACGTGGAGTAATATCAACCTTTCCAACAACAATTTTCGTATTTACATCCCTTCCAGTGACGATCCTGACCCCAAGACTGGAAAAATACCCATGACATGGAAAACATTTACAGTTCCAATCAAATACTATAATGACATCAACAAATTGGTAATGGAAATGAATCTCAAAATTCAAAGTGCACTCACTAGCGTTCAACAAGATACACATTTTTTTCTCAACTATGACAGGGTTGCAAAAAAAGTTAGTTTTGTACTCCAAGAAGGTAGACTGATACTATTACCATCACCACTGTCTCATATGTTAGGCTTTCATCAAGACAATATTGCCCTTAACGAGAACACAACCGCTCCCTATCAAGCAGATATACTCAGACATTTTCATGATATGTACGTGTATAGCGATGTATTACAATATCAACTGGTGGGAGATGTATTGACACCTTTACTCAGAACTCTATGTGCTGAAGGTAAAGAGGATGAGAGTATTCGCAAGTCATATAAAAACAAGCCTATCGGCGTCTGATTCACAATGTGGTTTGTGAGGAGTGTCATAGTCGTCAACAGTACAAATGCTATTGCATGTATTGCATATTCTAACAGCTATCCACTGTATCGATTTATCCATCATCTGTACTAATTACAAATCGTTTATTGAAACCGTGTAAGATGAAAGTACAATGACCATAAGCATGATGAACTAAATAACTGGTGTGACATTGTTGTGGATTTGGTGGTGTGCAGCTGGAGGAGTGGACAATGTCACAACCAGGGTTCCTACATTATATACAGTGGAACCTCCGTTAGTAGACACCTCTCTATTAAAGACAACCTTTCCAATAAGGACACTAGTTTTGGTTCCAAATTGGTTGTTTCCATTCAATTTTGACTTCTCTAATCAGTCTTTGGGTGTTCCGAATGCTTGACACATTTCGAACATGTTTTGGTTGGAAACAACCCTACAGTCTTACACTTATGGCTGAATGAATGACAGTGCACTTTCGTGAAAGCTCGGTGACGAAATGCTGCGACACTATTCGTCACCAACATGTTTGATGGGTGGTGCCATCTGCACAAAGGATGATGAATTAAATAACTGATGTGACATTGTCGCTGCATTTGCAGGTGTCCACATCGAGGAGTAGATGATGTCACTACATGTACCAGGGTTTGTACTTTCATATACAGTGGACCTACTTTTTGTGGACACCTTTCTATTGAGGACAACCTCTTTAATAAGGACAGTAGTTTTTGGTTCCAAATAGGTTGTTTCCATTCAACTCGACTTCTCAGTTTAGGACACCTCTCTGTTAAAACAGCACTTTTCAGTCCCTGGGGCATTTCTGGAAATTTCATGCTATAGAGCAATTGGTTCAGCTAAGTGACAAGAACAGTACTATAAGACGGTTTTAAAAAGTTGAAAATTATTTATTTAAATGACATATGAATGGTTCAGCAGTAATTGGCAGTGTGCATTATGTAATGAAATATGATTTACATAATATAACATTTTTGTGACAAATAGTACAGATGATGGATAAATCGATACAGTGGATAGCTGTTAGAATATGCAATACATGCAATAGCATTTGTTTTTATTGAGATTTTGCGAGAACCAAGTGGTATTTTGACAAGATAATGGAAAGCCAATAACACTACAAGAACATGACTTCAATACATTGACATTGTAGTACTTGGTATACTAAAAATATTCAAAGATGGGTATCTTGAGTTAGAGTACAAGATGTATGAATGAAGGAGGCACTCTGGTAAGAAATGGTGTCGCTAATGAAAGATTAGAACAGTCCGTCTCAACCTGCCAAGCTCAGAGCGACATGCGCCTGGTTTTGCTGTGACGGGTCACATATACAAAGTTTACATAAAACAAGATTTGTATGTTTATTTAGGAGGAGTACAAAAGTTGTATATAAAATGCCGACTTCATTATGATTTATAGGACACAAAATTTGACATGACAGCATTTTATAAAATATGAATAATCTATAATGAGAATAGTTTTGTAGCACCAATGATTTGAAAATACTGAATTTATTTATTGCATGAATAGAACACAAAAAACAGGATGATTACATGATTGTCACATGCGTGAAATATATTGTCATGGATGGGCATTGGGAACAAAAAGAATTGCTGTTATCAGCTGCATTGGTAGCGATTGCTTTAGCTGATTTTCAGAAACTGACAGGAATGAGAATGTTGATATAGTGTTGAAAAAATATTTTTATAACATACATTGCATTCAAATAACACTAAGAAGTAGACGAGTACTAATTTCGCACACTTGAAAATATTTGGACATTGACTGCCACTGGTAGTGGTAGTAGAGTAATTACATGCCATCAGCAGCACTAATTCAGACAGTTTTCGCTGTGCTTCAGTAACTGACTGGAATGACTAAGTTTGATTGTGCTGAAATGATACATAATAACGTACATTGCATAAACAAAATGATTACAAGATTTGTACTGTCTTGAAATATATGGACAGGGACAGTCACTGGAAGTTTGACATGCCATCAGTTGCACTGCTCCCGACAGTTTTCACTGTGCTTCAGTAACTGACTGGAATGACTAAGTTTGATTGTGCTGAAATGATACATAATAACGTACATTGCATAAACAAAATGATTACAAGATTTGTACTGTCTTGAAATATATGGACAGGGACAGTCACTGGAAGTTTGACATGCCATCAGTTGCACTGCTCCCGACAGTTTTCACTGTGCTTCAGTAACTGACTGGAATGACTAAGTTTGATTGTTCTGTATTTGCCTCCATTTGGATTTTGTGAACAAAAGTTACTAACCTTGTGTAATTGAAGTGTCGAATTCGCCTTGGTCGAAATGATAATACAGTAAATAAATCTATTGAATGTTGCTGAAAAGAAAACACTACGTTAGAAGCCATGTACATGATAACACCACCACCACCATTATCAATATCATCACAAGTCAACTGGGGAATATGTGTGATATTTGTTCAAAACTTGCGTATATGGTATTTGCAGGTCTATTGTATTGTAACATATTTTTCACTTTCAAAATTAACTTTTTTACTAGAAATTATGAATCAATACTAACCGTAAGAAGCGTATGAAATTACAGAAGGCCTTCGTCGAAAAATGTAATGTACTTGTACTCATTCGTGTCATTAAACCTGAAAGCAGCACAGCATAACAGTGAAATTACCGTGACATCAATGGATGTCAAACTAACGTAGTGACGTAAATTTGAATTCGAAGTGCACAAATTCACAATTAAGGTTTCGAACACATTGAGAACTGAAAAACTTCATACAAATGCTTTCACACCAATGATATGATTGTGGCGCTCCTGATGAGGTATCGCCCTCTGCTAAGCAGCTTTGGTCGTAACTAGGGTAAATGTTTTTTTCAAGTGATATGAGCGATGCAATACCTTAGTTTCCACCAGCGCCACGTAGCAGTCAATGAAGTTGTGCTGGTACTCCATTAACGTCATGCTTCAAATTTGAAGATATTAATATTACCTTCATCAAGTACGTAATAATATTACACCAGGCCTTTGTCGAAAATGTAGATCTCGAAGTCTAACTGTAATGAAAGAAAACATCAATGTGACAATATGGTCTACTATGTATGAGGGGGAGAACGGGTATTTTCGGGACACTGGGATGGGCCGAAAATAACTGTCGGGATTCGGGATAGACACCCTTATTTTAGCGGGATTCGAGACAAGCCGTGTTTTGCGTCACGATTCGGCTAAAATTGCGTATTGGGAAACGGGATAAGCCTTTTTTCCTAACGGGACGTCGAGACAGTTACCCCCCCTTCCCCGTTCCCACCCTCATGACATGTAGCATTGTTTGTAGGCCTATTGTTACTCACAATCTATTTTTTTGTAATTGATACTGGTAGTATCAATGTGAAATATGCCACACGTTGGGAGCATGCAAGGCCTAGTACAATACACCATCATCACAATCAAATATTTCAATAATACACTGTCAACGAGAATGAATGTTCAACCATCAATCACGTGCATTGTAGTAGTGTACATCCCCCATCCCATGACGGCTTGCGCCCCGCTGACACGACGAGCACATGGCTGAGCCAATCCATCGCCTATACACTACTTTACAAAAATCGACACCTACTGAAACTTTCACTAATTATTCTCGGAAATGTACTTTATCGTTACATCAATAAATGCACATTCGAATTTCAAAACTACCACTTATTTTTGCCGTGAAACTGACCTGGGTTATCGAAACACCGTCACTGCGAAAAGAGGAAGAAGCAGGTCCGCATTTATCGAAATATTGCTAAATATAATTGTCAAAATGTCGACCAAATTACCAATTAAATCACAATAAACTTATCAAATGTTCACTCATGCCTTTGGGTGAAAAAATACTGATTTTTCAATCATTCTCAATTTTACAAATCACCAATCACAAAAAGAAATAATGATGCAATTACCCAAAATAGATGAGATTTGACCACTGGTATAATTCCGCCATCTTGGATATCGGCATCGTCACCACCACTTCAAATTCTAAAGTCTTATTCAGGCCTAATATGTGTCACCTGCTGTGGTAAAATGGCTTGTTTTATCAATAAATAACAAAATATGATCTTTGTAAATAAAATCGGAGATCTTCTGGTGTGTTTTTATGTGAATTTATTACGAACTATCAATGCAGCGCAGGGCAGCCATCGTGTTCTCATGCGATAGCCATCCGCGGCACTGCTTTTCAAGATGGTGGCAATTGCCCAGTGCTAGAGGTGTTGTAAGGAAAATTGAGAGCAGGCCCCTAATGAATGAACTCTCAACGATATCGATATATTTTCGTAATTCCAGCACAACTGTTCACCAATGAACGTCCACCGACAATCCCGCTTAACGAATATTAATATCAATTCATATCATGTATCTTAAAACGCTTTTATTTCATTTTAAAAAGAGTTATCGAGTGAACGATGACCTCCTACCGTACCCTCGAAATAAACAGCCAAAATGACCACAAAAACACCTTTTTAGAAAAAAACAGCGATTTTTACGAAATAAATGTCATCAGAGACGAAACTAGACACTAATTTAGCTAGGTATGCACAGTAATAGTACCTGAAGTGATCGATTTCAAGGAGAAAATACACTGAAAACAACTTTTCAGGAACAGAAATAAGATCACATTGTGAATAATATTCATTATTTCTCTGTCAGCAAGTCTACATTTGAGACAATCGAAATAGATATAAGGAGTGACACAGGTGACTCCATACCATTTGAGAAAGGCAGAGTTGATGTTCTACTTCACTTCAGGCGCAAACAAAAAATATGAGAAAGGTTTATATTTGTGACCCTCATTGTTATGATGCACATTACACCCAAAAAGGTAGTGGTGGATTCCCTGTGTTTATGGGTGCCCCTGTACAGCGAGGACATGGCATAGGGGGTTTATTCTCAGGTCTGGCAAAAATGGCCATACCAATGCTTAAATCAGCTGCCAAATCGGCAGGAAAATCTCTCCTTCAGTCAGGTGCACAGTTTGCCGGAGATCTGCTAAAGGGTCGAAACCTAAAACAGGCTGCAAAACAGAGAGCAATTGAAGCTGGGAAGAATATAGGTCGAAATGTACTTTCCTCGGTTCAGGAAATGTCTCAGGGTAATACAAAGGCTTCTAATAAAAAGATGAAAGCAAAGACTTCTGCATCCAGTCTGAGACAGGCGAAGCGACGGAGAAGATCAACAAAATCGTCGGCAGACATATTTGAATAAGACTGTCAAAATGATCAGTGTTGGATCCTGTGAGTGCACAAAATCCGAACTGGAACTATTTTCCCTCCCACCAACGCTGACTAGCATTGAAAAAGCGCAGCATGTTGAATATCTACCTTTGGGGTCATTAGATGATGATACGCCAATAGAATTTTTCATCTCTAATCGTGGTGATGAGTACATCGATTTGGCTAAAACGTACCTTTATCTGGAGGTGAAAGTCACCAAAAGCGATGGCACTAACTTGGATGAAAATGAAAAGGTTGGACCAGTCAACTATTTTTTTCATTCCTTATTTAGTCAGATTGACCTGTCATTAAATGGTCAATTAGTCACGTCCTCTAACAACACTTACCCATACAGAGCCTACATAGAAACCTTATTATCGTACGGTCTAGAGGCAAAGAGGAGTCAGCTACAATCGGCACTTTGGTTTGCCGATGACCCTGGCAAATTTGAGAAAAACGACCCAGCCGGAGCAGACACTAATGGCGGTTTCAAAACAAGAGCAAAATTTATAGCGAAAAGCAGACAGTTAGACATGTTTGGAAGGTTACACCTTGATTTATGTCATCAGAGTCGTTACTTGCTGAATGGTGTGGATTTGAAATTAAGATTGAATCGTACAAAGAATAATTTCAACCTCATGTCTGATGTAGGCACTGAAGTGACAAAAATAAAGAAAGCTGTTCTTCTTGTTCAACAAGTCAAGCCTAACCCTGCTGTATTAACCGCCCATGCAAAAGCTCTTAATACCAGTAATGCTAAGTACCCCATTAGAAGAGTTGAGGTGAAAACATTCTCAGTTAATGCAGGCACGCAAACTGTGACTCGAGATAACGTATATTTAGGTCAAGTACCAAGGCGAGTAATTGTTTTCATGACAGATAATGCTGCATTGGTGGGTGCAAAGAATAAAAATCCATTCAATCTTAAACACAATAATCTTAATTTCATAAGCGTTGAAGCAAATAGTCGCACATATCCTGCACAACCATTGACACCATCTTTTGGAACAAATAATAGATACATCAGATCATACATGACATTGTTTACAGATACTGGAAAGGTTCACGACGATATTGGCAACGATATTACAAGAGAAAGTTTCAGAAAAGGGTACAGTCTTTGGGTTTTTGACTTGTCACCAGATAAAGAGGATGGTGATCATGTTCATCTAGTAAAAGAGGGAAACCTTCGACTAGATCTGAAATTTGAGGAGGCTTTGACAGAAACTACATCCGTTTATGTCTATGCCGAATTCGATAACGTAATAGAAATTGATCGTGCAAGAAATATCATCAAGGATTTCCAATGAATACTTTAGAATTGATTAAAGTAGCAAAATTACACCCGAAATTGCGAAAATATTTCAAAGGTGTGTATGCCCTAGATCAGATACCTACATTTGTTGATAGTTATCCTTCAGCATACATAATTAATACACATCCAATGAGAAAAGAAGGTGAACACTGGTTAGCTATATGGTTCGATGGTAAGTGCAAGGCAACATTCTTTGATTCGTATGGTTTACCGCCAAGAAGTAAACTCATCGTTAAATTTTTAAAGAGAAATACTTCCTGGTGGACATACTCCAGCAAAGTTTTACAATATCCTTTCTCATTGCTTTGCGGTCAATACTGTCTGTACTTCTTGGTGAAAAAATCACTAGGTTACTCTCTAAAGAACATCTTATCCGGATTTCGAAATGATCTTGAAATTAATGATAAAAAGGTTGTAAGGTTTCTAAAGAGAACATTTGCATAATTCTGTTATCAACAACCAATCAAAGCAAAGAAATGCTTATGAAAATTATATAAAATGAATATGTCTGTTGATAGTTGGATATTAGGCACTAGGTCATGGCACAAGCTCAGTTAACTTGGAACGATAAACGCTCAGTTGAAGTGATGATGGAGGAAGAACAACATAATGATGGGAAAAAGAAACAGAAAGCTGAGGCCAGGTCTAAACAGAAGTCCGCAAGTATGGTTTTGTACTTAACACCGAAGATCATCCTCGCAATTTGGAAGGAAAAGGAGCAAATAAGGATTCAGATCGATGATGGTGAAAAAAAGATAAACACACCACCTGAAGTTTGGAGGATTCTTCATTTATCGGCAGAAGCCATAACATTGCTTCTAAGTTTTGTAGAAGGACAAGGTGGAATTGCTGAATATTATGATTCGTATTACAGGACATGTCAACAAGGACAAAACCCTGATCATAAAATCTCCTCAGAACTTAGGAATCAGTTATCGATTGCAACTAGTGTGAAATAGTTTCAAGGTCAAGGACATATATGAATGAGGTCAATCTTTGTTCTACTGACCTCATTAACAGCAACCAATCACAATTCGTTACCCGAATGACGTCGACCAATCACAATCACTCTTTCATCAGTCACGTGCAATATATAAGGACAAAACGCCATGAGTGCTCACATTCACTTCAAAACCTGCAAGTGCAAGAGAATGGAGAACGAAACTACCAACAAAAACCACAAAAACAACGCTGAAATGGATAAAGTAACCTCCACCCAGACCAAGTCACCTGCGAAGAATGAAACAATCATGGAAACTCCGAAAGTAACCAGGCGAAGAGGGGTACGGTCTACAGTCCTCGATCTCTCAAACGCTCCTAGTGCACCAAAGAAGGCAAGGAAAGCTGCAGCGCGTACTCCGTTCAATGAGAGGGAAAAAGAAATGCTGCCACAATGCTCGAGTCGTGCAGAACAAGAGACTGAATTTCGGATCCGATCCGATGAAAGAGGTGTTACATTCTCCTGGTACAAAATGGATCCGTCTCAGTAAAACGGGTTTCCTGGATCTGAAGAATCTCGTGGATACCATCGATAAAAGGATCGTCGAAAGTCATGAGGAACGTTGGACTCTGGAGGACCACATATTTGTTCAAACGAGATTCTTTAACAATAAAATGAATGTTGACATTCGCCGTTTTTTCATCAGCAATGACAACGAACCTGAGAAAGATACCGAAAAATCGCAAGCAACTCTTTTCAGGCCGACTAAATGTGGTGTGTTCCTGAGCGTCCCTCAATGGAGGGAAATGTCGAGCAAGTTTAAAGAACACACATGTGAGGATTCATTGAACATAACTCCACTCGGTCAACTCACTATTCAGGTACTAGGGCTGTACCTTTCAAAGATCGGTCAAGGTTTCGTGGATCTTGAGTGTGATGGATGCCTGAATGATTGGCCTAGTCAAACAGATCATGTTTGCTGCATGCAGGAAGACTTTGCTGAATGTCAGAAACAGATTCGAAGGAATCATCTAGACAACCTGAAAAAGAGCACCAGTATTCTTTATTTCACCCTTCGCCTGGCAGAAACCGCACTGGGGTTGGGCATTGAAATAAACCGCACGCCAAGATATCTGTTGAATAGAGCTTTTAACGATTGGACTGATGAACTTATCGCTGAAATTAAGTCGATTGAAAAGGCTGACGATGACGATGATGGTATTGTTGCTGATGAGGAGGAGGAGGAAGGAGAAGAAGACAAAGAGAATGCCATTGTTGCATCGGGAGGATTTAAAACGGACCACATTCAGTAAGACTATATATGGATATGTGCGTATGAAACATTCAAAAAGGTGTACAGTACTGTTTTTTCAACATAAAGGATTGCAGAGTGAAATTTGTTAGCACTTCATACAGACTTGCATGGGATTACTTAGACTATCATGTAAATATTTACCTGTGGACAATGCCTACACAATGCATTTGGCAGACTATTTAGCTCTTGATCATATATGGACTAGTATCGGAATATTATTAATATCACTTTTGTGCATGATAGGAAAAGAGAAGCAAGTTGGAATATACTTTTCCTCTTTTTGGTTTGTATAATATGTTTCAAATATGCATGCTGTGCTATGGTTATTTGTTTTTACTAATGCCATTTTTATTATTTTATATCATGTACAATGCTTTAACAAAAAATAAAAAACAGTAGCATGGGCTACTTGGGGAAGAATTGTGAACGATTGAACTAGTTGCAACACTGATCTTCAAACTCTACTTTGATGATGTGACCATGACCTCTACATACCCTATTTTGGATATTTTAACGTTACTCCAATATGGGCCATGGTCATAACCCACTTTGGATATTTCACTATATCCAAAGTAGGTTACTAAGCCATGACCCACTCTGGAGATTTTACACCATATCCAAACTAGGTCACTAGGTCAGGTCAACTTTCAAACTTCTCATACACAAAGTAGGTCAGTAGGTCAGTAGGTCACTAGGTCAAAAGTTCATAATTTTCCCCAAGTAGCCCATATACTACTACAGGTCCCTGATCTTGGACAGGACAATAAAACTAGAATGACCAGTACGGAATTTCATAAATTTGATGACCGCAGACAGAGTGCTGTAATTGCCACAGCACAATGTTGAAAGTAATATTCAGTTTAGCGACATAATTATTATCAAGTTTAGCCTGGAGACTCAATCAACGACATGTTAATAATATTACATAATGAAAATAGGCAGACAAGGAAGCAAATGGAATAGACTTTCTTACAATAATTGTATTGTAGTTATTTTATACCATTTTATTGCGGCTCTGAGGCTGCTGAATACTTACTTGCGTTGACACTAAAACAATGGAATGATTTCCTACACGGAACTGGCTGTGGAATGACCATGTGAATAATAATAATACTAATAATAATAATAATAATTTGATAATAATAATGATAATAATAATAATGAGTCTTTTTATATAGCGCAATTCCGTGACACTATAGTTCTCGCTCAAAGCGCTTTGGGATATCATATTATTACCCCGGTCTCCACAGAAATCAATCAGGGGTTTCAAGGAGCAACCAGAAGGTGCTCACTTGAACTCGACCAGTAGGGGAACTAAGCAGTGACTCGGCCGGGAGTCGAACCCACGACCTCCTGATCATGAGGCCGACTCTCTTCCACTGCGCTACCGCTGCCCCCATGCCTGACAAATTCCTAGTGAACTTGACGCCGGTAGGCTTGTTGATTTTGTTTCTGCGCTTTATGATTTGTATTGTTGTTTTTTGTAAACTGTGTTGTGAATATAAATAGTAATGCAATTTATTTTTTTCTTTTCCTCCAGCATTTGAACCCGTGAAATTCGATGTTCTTTGTTTGAGTTGCAGGCCCCAAATCAGTAGCCCAATAAGTATTAATACTGGAACCACTCACCAATAAGATCCCAAGCCCGACAATACCCGATTTCTACTACCGCCTCGATGGGCTTTGCCTAAACAAACGGGCATAATGGTAGGCCTTTCGCAGCCATAACAGGAGTGGGATATTTTGTCTTCGTTTCGTCAAATTGGTCTTAATTGTAACATGAAAAGTTCCGCTGTAGAGTCATGACTATTCATGACGATTACGTTGTTAACCATTGAATAGATTATCCAAGTCCTTTTATGGCTGCGAAAGGCCTACTATTGTGTTCGACTCTACCCATCGAGGCGGGAGTAGAAATCGGGTATTGTGGGGCTTGGGATCTTATTGGTGAGTGGATACAGTAATTAATGTCCATATATCACTATCCTTTGTAGGAGATTTATTGAATGACTTGTACATGTACATTATGTAAATCAAGTTTTAACAAATTCTCAAAATCTCAATCCCCTAAAATGTCTACCTTCATTGAGACAAGACGACCATCGAACACTAAGCAATCAAAGGTTGGAGGATCCAAACCTACAATTTAGATGTGGGTGGTGTGGCAAGTCTACAGATGCAGAGAAATTATTTTATGAAAAAAGTTGTTTTGTTATTTCATCCCGGAGAATAAAAATCCTTAACTCCGGGCAATTCGTGCCAAGTCCAGATTCCGAGTCATCTGGTATTCCTGAGTTCCGAGTCCCACGACTGGTCGTCTTGGAGTCTTGGAAAACAGCGCTCCCTTCTAATTCAACTTGTGAATTCGGATCTTGGGATCTTGGGAAACACGATAGTTGAAGTTTCATATAGGTTGCATCTGTTAGGCTGCAATAAGGGAAAAGCTTTTGTTTTTCTTGCTTGCTTATTGATCGTTTGCTTCGTCACGCCGTCTTAGCAGAGATAAGAAGGTACTTGAAATCAGTCCATAGCAGGCCAAGTATCTCTAGATCTGAATGTAGGCATCAGTTAAATACTACTGTATTTAGGTATGCAATGAGAGAGCCATTTTTGCTAGGAATATACCGAGGGACTCAGAACTCAAAAATACCAGATGATTCGGAATCTGGACTTGCACAAATTGCCCCGAGGTCAGGATTTAGATTCTCCGTTTTTGAAAAAATTTCTGCGACTTTGCTAAAACGTAAGTTTACTATGGTTCAAAACACTAAGCGGGGGGGGGGGGGGGGGCGGTTATTTTATGCAAGTTTCCCGAATGAATCTATTTTTGTCTGTCATGTGACCATCCTCGGCGAATTCGCGGGAAAAGCGAATGTGCGCGCACGTCGACTTCGGCGATAATGATCGATGTTGGCCGGGGGCCCGGAGGATACCAGCTTTTTAGATAGTAGTTTTTTTAGATGGATGACCCCATGTGCCTGTGGGGTTTGGTCTCTTTAAAAGGATATGTCTCCTGAGAGTAAGAATGAAATAAATATCCTGTGACGTTAGCTCTAGGGCTTATTCCCTTGTTGAAGTTGTCGAGTGGGGTGGGTTAATTGATTTTCAAAAAGGGTATGGTAGGGGGTTGATGAATCATATAATAATGGGTGTTTCTGTAGGGGTTATTTAAGTGGGCTGTAAGATTATAGTAGGAGTCAGAGTGTCATCGCTCTTATGGATAGGATGCCGGTGTATCGCTGTATAACTCAGTTTCTTTAGGTGTTATAGTTTACAGTCGAAATAGGGAGGTTAAGATCGGCCCTGACTCCCACTCCGACTTCGGGTAATCATCAATAAGAACAGGGATCCCCGCGTTAGTTTCTCTACCCTACGGTGGCTCCTAAGTGCCAGAACAAATATTTAGTCATAAAAATAAAAAGAGATAATGATACTCGCTCGTGAAAACGACTTACGCCTGCATGAGTCGACTTTAAAAAAAACAATATTTCTAAATGAAGTATCATCATTAAATCGGTTTTAACTCTTTATAATGGTTCGGTAGAACAAGTGCGTCAAGTTTGCAGATGGAAATACCTGAAGAAGGCTTTTCACTCTGCATTGCTGACACCTGTTGAAAAAGATGGTGGTTAATGAGATGTCGGTCCATCCCGACAGCTAATGCAAGGAGTATTATTTCCTCCTCATCCTCTGAACTCTCGTCTATTAGTAAACCCAATGCAGCCAAATCTCCCCCCATTTTCCAGTTTTTCGTCTTGTTGCTGAGAACTGAACCCGGAAGTAACTGTTTACGTCTGCTATATTTACAAAATCGTTGCGCTATCTAGCGCTAAAGAATAAGAACTCATTCTTGACTCCGCTTACGAGTGGTGCGCCAGTCGGAGTCGTTCGTAGTCGGAGTCGGGTGCGATATTTGCAATACAATTTTGACATCGGGGACGACGGAATAATCATTGCATGAGCTGTTCAATGAGCTCCAATTTAGCAGACTGAGTATACTAGAATACACGTGGTGTATTAGTCCTAATGGTCTTTGGAGTGTTGATAAACCATCTACTTTGAGCTCAAGTGGCTGTCGTCATCTTCAGGGATATATACTCACTAGCATTGTACCCGTGGCGCAGGCAGGTTCAAATGGGGGCTCAAATGGGCTATACCTTGAATAGATTGAATTGCAATGAAAATCTAATGCAATATCAAAGGAGCCATACCGAAGAGACAAATTAAACCAACCATTTGTCCACAGACTCGGACCTAGCTGTGGCGTGCTGTATGCGTGCATATAAAAGTATATCAGTTGGTCCGATAGTGATGATGAGGCAATGCCTCGTTCCTTTAATAGTCAGCAATATGCGCCAGGTCTCGGCCAAGGCACTTACTCGACAGGCAAGCTAGACGTTCAGCACCGTGAGCAGCTCCTTGATAAGGCCATTTCAGGTTCAGCGCGCCTCTTCAGATCAAGTATTGAAAGCTGTGGTGAGCACATAAACAGACCATGGTAACCTTCATTTGAAAATCCCTTCATAATCAAGGGCTAGCTCTGGCTAACACAGCACCCATAAACAATAGACCACCAATTTGACCCCAGCTCCTTACTGCGGGAAAACCCAAGTCCAGCAACCGAAAGTACCAAAAATACATTTTTGTTTACATTTGAACTGCACACATGCGTTTGTTTACAATTTCTTTCCCCGCGAAATCTCGAACATCAGGTGACATGCAATCGTGGATTGAAAATAACATTAACCTTAGTTCAGCAGGTCGACATGTACAGGCTCTTCCAATCATCCCCCTACGGCCAGCTGTTCAACAGGTAAAGTTACCCACCCCACAGGGAGTGCAGGTAATTGATTAAGCCCCTGCATAACTAAACACCTATGACTTGGCTTCTGTGAGTGATAAGGAGAATTGACAGTGTCCGATTCAAAATACCTCATTACTGCTCCGCTGAAGTAAATTTCCGAAAATAAACATGACGTTGCATCAGGATAACATATCACCTGCAAACGTGCAAAATTTCGAGACGAAACACGACCCCCAAATGGCACTTTAGCGAGCCGCCTTATAGTATTATGATATAGATACCGGTTATCAGTGTGGTTTACTCATGCCGGTGATCAGTGTGGTTTAGAGTTCCTTTCTCAAGTATTTTTAAGTGGTCATACTTGACCATAAATGTCTCGTCCTGGAAGGACCTCCTGCAAACTATATGATTAAGTGCTTGCCTTTGTAGCCCATGCTTCGGGGCCATTTCAGCATTTCAATTCAGTTTAAAAACACGATAGTTTCTGATGGTAACAAATTCGGTTTATTCGCAAAACACGCTGTCTTGAATATCACGATGACACACGAACATCTTTTTCGACCACCTTACAGCTTGACAGGGTGTTGCATAAGAGAGGGTCACACTCTCCACTGCTTTAAAAAGATTGGTGAGTCACACCATGTCAACTAAAATTCAAACGCTTGGCTTAATCCTAATTGCCTTATGGTATTCAACCCAAATGTTCAGCACAGTTCGCCTTGCCAGGTCACTTCGCTGAAATCAACTTGTTACTCAAAAGTCAAACTGCCTCACTACACAGCAGTATTGAGTCTACTTATGACTATCTTCACTTGAGCACCAAACTGAACTTAAATTCACTTCGTTATTCCCCTTAAGTATTAGTTTAAAACATATCAAGTCTTATGGAACATTATTCAATTGCCAATAACTATAACAATACTATTCACTATAGAGAATAGTAAAACATATTAACTGGTATGATTAAATCCTTGCCATTTATACAGTCATATCAGATGGATATCTAAATGTAAACACTCAGTGACTGGGAAAAATGCTTTTACAGACATAGGTGATATCACCCCAGAACTTAAATTTTCACCAATTAAAGCACATGTTGTACGGGCCTGTACCAGCGTCTGGACAGCTTATGGCTCATTTCAACACACGCACCACTGCTGCTCTCAGTTCACCATGAGTCACTACAAAAACAGTACAACTTCACTGGTAACTTCAAACCCACTTAGGTACTGACCAAGGAACACTATGTTACAACCTTGCTGCCTGTCTTCACCAAATATATGCTCACCAAATAACCAGATCTTAGCTTTTGGAAATGACCGAATAGCGGTCGACCCGTAAAATGATAAGACCAAATCTCACTTATCCTTAACTCTTTGTGCCCAGGGCAGCCAGCTGTTAACACTAGTTTCCAAGGATAAACTCATCATATGCACCACTGCCCGAACTATTAGAACTAATTGACCTGGGGAGAGGTTACCAGCACTTCACCCATAATCAATTGCACTTAAATTCACCACAGGTGCTGCGATTCATTCCAACAAGTTCCACGAATGTCCTCGGATTTTAGAAACGACTCTTGGCGATTCGAACCCTAATCCCAACTGATAAACGTCACTGCCTTTTACGTGTTGATTCTTCCAAGGTATCCTCCGCGATTAACAGTATCAATTACAATGATATGCGTAATTAACTATGAACTGAATGCAACGTCCAATATAATTGCGTTACTTAAACGATAGTCCTTTGAACCACTTGAAGACGAGATACTTCACTATCCATTATCTGCTGGCAAATTTAATTCCAGTGTCTATGAGTCGCTCTGAAATGCATCTTTCGGATGGAATTCCTTTGCATTAACTCGCAGAGCTGACGATGACTTGTCTCTGGATCGATCTCCTGCTGTGCTGGCAACTGATTTCTGAGCATCCATCTCCTGCTGCCGGATAGGTGAACTCTGTGACACTCCATTCTCTGTGATATCAGAAGGTTACGCTTTCTCAGCAGTTAGCATTTGCTCACTCTCTTTCGTCTTCTATCCTGTGTCCAATTGCGACTGCTGACCAGTAACTGACTGATGATCATTTGCTTCCAATCTACGCTGAGATTGCCTGAGCAGTCCTCTTGTCAAAACATCTCTGATAGTCTCTTCTTCACCATCGCTATCTTCACTTGAGCTAGCGTCCTGATCAAACTTTCCTGCTGATGACTCCACGTGCTGTCTTTTCAACTTGTGTTTGACTGGATGGTTTTCTGCTTGTTGTGACGATGGCTCCACCTCTGATGGTAAATGTCGACACGGTAGCAACAAATTTCTATGCAGGAAACGCTCCTTGTCTGATGATTCGTTCTCTGCTCTCACACCATACACTGGGCTGGTTTTGGGATCACCCTTTCTTGACGTTACAACATGAACCTTCTCTTCCCAGTAAGCCCTCAGCTTACCAGGAGCACCCCTTTGACTTAGGTTTCTCACTAGTACACTATCTCCAATTAGGTGCTATTCACGGATGCATTAGCAGTATCACTGTTAACTTCAGGGACCAAGATGTTTTCAGTGTCTCTGCTGCCACTGATGGTTACTTGTTTTTGCCTTGTCACATAGTTTCTACAAGACACAAAATTCATGATTTGTCCATTCGCGCTCTTAGTTGCCCTGCACTATAATTTTGTATGTCGAGACAAAAATGTTCACAGCAGAGAGAAGACCCTATGGAGAGCATCCAAAACTTAAAAACGTATCGCCATCAACTTTTCCTAGTGTTTTTCCGTCGTCAATGTAAATCCATCACCGAGATCGCCATAACTGCGATTGCTAACCAGTAGCCATGGCACAACCCGACTTCTCGTTAACATCGGAAAATCACTTTGTTTGGCATGAAATGCGCTAGATTTTCGACTTCTCGTTAACATCAGAAAATCACTTTGTTTGGCATGAAATGCGCTAGACTTTCGACTTCGACGTCTTTGTTTTGGAGGCCGAGATTTGGCCTCTTGCGGCAGAACCACAACTTTTAGACAGAAACAAGAGTTTATCGGCCGAAAAATCCTTGATCAAACCAAAATACTTGTAATAGGCACTGTCCCGTTGTACATGTACATGTACTTTAAACATGGCTTCGTAGGCCGACGACCACATTCTTAAGCATGTTCTGATCAGGAAACCAATATGCCAAATTGGCCGCCATCGCTAACATGTTTGATTGCATCGAAGTGGTACACAATCTACAGGCTTACTTCAAAATTGCCAACCATATAAAAGGAGAAGAATAGTCAACATAAGGCATTCCTCGAGTGCGAAACAATGATATGAAGAGGATATATCACTTCCTTTTTCTTCTGACCCCCGATAAAAGGACTTGGCAATGTGAGATAGCCGCATTACAATTGCACAAAACGTTGATATTCATACAAGGTCAAATCGCATATAATAACAACCTCGTGTTCGATTTTAAAGAGTTTAGGTGAAACAACGATGACATTTCAAACGACCTCAAATAACCACAAAACGCTATATTTTCTAAAACTCCAGAGTGATTGAAAACAAAACTTTTGCCACACAGGACAACATAAATGTAAAGCAACCCTTGAAAAAGAACAAAGCTGACATAACAGTTTTCAATGATAGCATCGACAGAAAACTCGACTTCAGTGCCAGAAATAAGGATAACGTTGTGAACAAGTATCATCACCCAATGTCATATTTATGATAAAGTCACGCCCGAAGTTCTTGAAAACGCTAATTCTCTCGTGTTAGTATAGGCGTCGCCACCATCTTACGAACCGCTGGTACCTGTTTTGTGAACCACCAACCTAATCATTTTGTGCACTCGTCACACAGTGTACCAAGCAAAACTTGAAAATAAGTGCTACATGCCAACTTGCCAGTAGCACTGCAGAAATTCAATCACAAAATGGTCACGGCAAAAAACGGAGACATTTCTTCTTTAAAAAGGCCTTGCTGTGTTTTAAAAAAATCAGCTTCTTCATTTCAGCATCCGACAACAATATCCCATCATGAGCTGACGGTGTCAAACCCATTTCACTGTATTCACCAGATTCTCATTTAATTGAGTCGTCGTAATATGTGGACGGATTTTATTTCTTTAAGTCCCTTCTCATATATTTCAAGTGGAGACCATTATACTTTATCCGTACCACTTATTATACTCACCTAACACGATATAATTTATTAGGTCATGAGCGTAATGCGTAAATGGGTCAATTTCGATCTGATGATTGTCAAATTAAGCGATCAATTTCAATGAATATTCGGTGACCTCCCTGTTATACCTGGGATTCGGTCGGATGTTGTTTTGTAGCGAGTGCCATACATGTCTGGTTGTAAGGAAGCCCAATCAGACTATACCTAAGGCACCCCTTCGACCGATACCATCTGTTGGGGGGGGGGGGGGGGGGGGTCTTTCAGTAAGGTGATCATTGATTGTGTTCGCCCATTGCCAAAGACGTCCTGTGGTAATCAGTATTTGCTTACAATCATGTGTGCAACAACAAGATTT
Source organism: Lineus longissimus (assembly GCF_910592395.1). Classification (NCBI taxonomy): domain Eukaryota; kingdom Metazoa; phylum Nemertea; class Pilidiophora; order Heteronemertea; family Lineidae; genus Lineus; species Lineus longissimus. The sequence continues at coordinate 14,694,052 of NC_088309.1, read as the reverse complement.
CCTGATGCCATACCTCTGCGTAGTATCACATCTAGCATGTCTAGGTCAGCTGTAAAGGCTTTAATAAATCAAGTGTTTTAGCTAGGTTGAACTGCCAAAGAATGCTTTGCAGTCAGATTCACAAGATCATCCAAGGTCTCCCAGGAGTAGAAAACATATCGGATGACATAATCGTACATGGACTGGATGATGAGCATGATGAGAGACTTTACAAGTGTTTAGCTGCATTGTCGAAAGCAGGTGCCACACTAAACTGGGATAAGTGCCTGTTTGGTGTAGACAATCTAGACTTCTCCGGACACCAGCTGTCAGATAAGGGTCTGGATGTCACGAAGGAGAAAGTTGTCGCTATACTAAATGCAAGGATACCTGAAAGCAGCTCGGAAGTCAGGAGTTTCTTGGGGTTAGTGACATTCTGTTCTCGCTTCATTCCGAATCTGGCTACGATTTCTGATCCCCTGAGGAAACGCGAAAGGACCAACCTTTCGAATTTGGAGCTGAGGAAACGGCAGCATTTGAGAAGCTCAAAGAGATATTGGGCAATGCAGAGACTCTTGCATACTTCGACGTGGATTCACCGACCATGGTTATGGCCGACGCTGGACCTGTTGGTTTGGGCGCGATCCTGATCCAGGAGCAGTACGGGATCCACAGATTTGTCAGTTATGCTAGCCGAAGTCTGACTCCGGTTGAGCGACGATATTCACAGACCGAAAAGGAGGCGCTCGGTCTAGTGTGGGCGTGCGAGAAATTGCACCCGTACGTATACGGAATAAAGTTTGATCTGCTGACTGATCACAAGCCGCTGGAATTCATATACAGTCCCTGTTCAAAACCTTGCGCACGAATAGAACGATGGGTCTTGAGGTTACAACCTTATGATTATCGCGTAGTCCACATTGCGGGTAAGAATAACGTTGCCGATTCGCTATCCAGATTGATAAGAAAGGAGGACATTCGTAAGGAAGATAACATCGAAAACGAGACCGAGGATTACGTGCGATTTGTCGCGATAAGCGCCACTCCAAGGGCGGTCACTACTCACGAAATAGAAAGAGCGTCAGCTGAGGACGATGAGTTGTGTGAGGTCAGAAAGTGTTTGGACACTGGGCGCTGGGATGGTTGTGACAAGAAAATATATGCGGCGATAGCACATGAACTTTGCGTAATAGGTAAACTGGACCTGCGGGGCACACGCATCGTGATCCCCAAAACACTGAGACCTAGGATCCTCGCACTAGCACATGAGGGTCACCTAGGTGTTGTTGGTACAAAACAGACACTGCGAACCAAAGGGTGGTGGCCAGGCTTGGAAAAGGACGCGGAAAGACTTGTTAAAACATGCCATGGTTGCCAGCTCACGAGCAAACCTAATCCGCCAGAACCGATCCGAAGTACCGTATTACCAAGTGAACCGTGGGAAGATATTTCCGCTGACTTTTTGGGCCCGTTACCCAAAGGAGAAATGATACTGGTAATCATTGATTACTACAGCCGCTACTACGAGGTGGAGATCATGAAATCCACCACCGCTGATAAGACTATAAATGTATTCAGGAAAGTGTTTGCGCGACACGGACTTCCTATAACACTCTATAGTGACAACGGTCCACAATTCATAGCAGATGAATTTAAGGCATACATGGACGAATGTGGTATTGATCACCACAAGGCCATTCCAAAGTGGCCACAGGCGAACGGTGAAGTTGAGCGGCAGAACCAATCCCTTGAAAAACGAATGAAAATCGCACAAGCTCAAGGAGGAGATTGGAAGATAGAAATCTTGAAGTACATCGCAGCTTATCGAGCTAAGCCACACCCATCCACTGGCAAAAGCCCTGCTGAGCTCCTGTTTGGCAGAAAGTTAAGGACGAAGATTCCGGAGTTGGGACATGGCGTAGGCGATGACCTTGAGATACGAGATCGAGATGCTGAGCTGAAAGGGAAGGCAAAGCTGTACGCAGATAAACGTAGGAATGCATCGGAGTCCGACATTGAGGTGGGAGAGATGGTATTGGTCAAGCAAGATCGGATGAACAAAATGGACACGCCATTTCGACCGGGGCCGTACACTGTAGTTCGTAAGACGGGAAGCAAAGTTACCGTGGAGTCACCAGCTGGCGTACGTTACGATCACAATCTATCGTTCGTGAAGCGCTACAATACGCCTAACATTACGATTGATGACGAGATCACGGAGGAACCGGAACCTACACAGGTTAACGAGCAGCCAACTCTGCAGAATCGGGCCGAAGTTGGGCCGACGACACTTCTCGAGACGAAACCACCGGACATTCCGAAAACACCAGTTGTGGTACAGCAAAGGCCAATTAGGGCTAGAAACCCACCCCCTAGGTTGAAGGACTATGTTCTGTCCTAAACCATGTGTACTAATTAATGGTACCGTATACACAGATTAGTCAGGATGTAGGCGGATCGCTGTTCTAACTAATCTGTATTGTAATCCCTACTGGATAGTCTATTTGTAATTATTATTACTCAGGGTTGAAAAACAAATTAGCAAGGATGCAGGCGGATCGCTGTTCTCGCTCATTTGTTCCCTACCCCTATTTTAAATGATCGTTACGGGTTTGAGTGATTATGAGTTGACTGTTTTCTGGACTATTAGTGTTCATGTTATTAGAGTTGGACAATCATAAGTCAATCAGTATTCACGTACCATTTCGAGTTTAAGTAGTTTGAATTATATCTTTAGAGTTTGAGACGACCTCTCCAAACCTGAGTTGAGTTAAAACTAGGACATTCTTGGTTTGGACTTTCTTTATCTAATTACTAAAGTAATTAAGTATTAAGGGAGGGATGTCGTGTCGTGGTTATTTAGAGACACGCTGTATATAAATAGTAGTGGCGTTAAATGTTCTCGTGTATGACGCTAATGCCGCGGATCTTCAATGACGCTGAAGCCGATCGATTTAATAAAAACCACTGAATAGAAGTATCAACTAGTTATTGTGATACATGACAAAGGCTATGTTCGAGTATCCTGCTCCAGGTAACAAAAAATCGCTATTGAGGTTTCTTGGTATGGTTGGGTTCTATAGGCGTTTTTGACCCAACCTGTCTGATATTGTTGACCAATCTGCTAAAGAAGGAGGTTCCGTATCTTTGGAACGATGAATATGAAAGTAGCTTTCAGAAGGCGAGAGCAGTTTTAATGACCAATCCAGTGCTTGTCGCCCCAGATTTTTAAAATCCATTCAAGTTGTCTGTTGATGCCTGTGGTTTGGCCAAGGGCAGTGTGCTTTTGCAGGAAGATGAGAATAATGTCGACCGTCCTGTTTTTTTTTTATTTTTCAAAAAAGCTCAACAAATACCAGTTAAATTACTCTACTATAGAGAAAGAATGTTTCTGTGTATTTATATTCTCCATCGCATACAGTGGTTATGTATACATAGCATACCCTTTGGTGTTCATTCATAAAATGAAGAATCATAATACTAGACTTTCAGATGGTGCATGTTCTTGCAGGGATTCGTTATCGACATAAAATATATTCGAGGAAAGGATAACGTGATAGCGGACGCTTTGTCGAGGATAGAATAGGACTCTTCATACTAGTGCATTTATGCAAACTCAGTTTAGAATATCTTGTCCTCTTGTCCTTAATATCAAGTTGTGACTTTAGAGTTATTCTTTTCGGACTGGTGGCACCACCGTTTTTGGTCAAGAGCCACCATCTCCGAACCGGTCAACACACACCATTTTCCCTCGCTGAACCTTTGTAAATTTTCATAGTTTATTTTTTATGTTGTGTTCAATAAATCATCTCTATTCGATTTCTATGACTTTGTATATGATTCTTATAGGCCACGATACCCTCGCGAGCCACTGTATCGTAACAGGAGTCAGACGTCACTATAATGATGTTGGCGTGCTGCTCGCGCGGTGTATAAAAGTTTTCTTTCCTTTTGGCTCGTGATAAAAACATCGGAAATAAATACAACACAGTCTAGGGACGGACTTATTCTCTGGGGATGATTTATTCAAGGACGAATTATCCAGGGACGACTCATCCGGGGACGAATTATCCAGTACTATCTGTCCGAAAATCGTCGTGGCTTTTAGATATCTTTGAGGTTGAGTTGAGCGCTAACCAGTTAGATTTAATCAATATCTGGTCACACACTTTATATTATGCTATCATTTTACGTCTTATTCAGCATTATAAGCTGTAAGAGTCGAAGTAAAATGTATGTATTGTATAAAGCATGCCTGCTCATCAGGAAAACTTAGATAAAACATGGAATTTGATACTGACATTTCTGATGCGCCTACATGTTTAATTTACCCGATAGAACTATCTACTCTCCTACCCAGCTACATTTAGCACAAATGACCTGGCCAAGCCCTATAGCCCAAGGCTGTTTAACTTTGTTTCCAGGACTGGTCCAGGCCTGACAAGCCATGGCACAACCAGTGCTTTGCAGTTCTCTGCCAATTCTTGCCAGCCTGGTTCTAGGTCAGACTATTTTGGGCTGGGCCAAGGCTGGCAAACAACACCTGGCACCAAGAGCTGGGCCATGGCTGTTCCGAGGTTGGTTGATGGGTCTAAAGCATTGGTTCCAAGGCTAGTTGGCCATCTTTGCGAAATGGGTTTTATTTCAGTAAGGTATCCATCCGTTAGATACTATATACATTTCTTTAATTCGGCTCCTGCTTTGCTGCAAGGTCCAGAATTCCCTAACTTGGCCAGTTTACTGGTACCCAAGCAGCTTTCCTTCAAGTGAGTGAAGGACATTGCCCCTACGGGTAGTTAGGCTTCAAAGATATAGCTCGCCTCAGTCATGCTTCTCACTGGCAAGCTACTGAATTGGTTGGTGCGACATCTTTTGAAAAAAAAGGCTATTCGATCTCACTTCACTTCATCTTAACTCTCGTGGTTAGGGTATTTTAAATATCCGGTTTGTTTTGGTAACTAAATTGCAATTTAAGTCACTTGCATTGCTCATCTTTTCAATTATTTGGGTAATTATCGTACCAATTGTTTCTTATTCATTGATTTTGAGCATAGAAGTGATGCTGTATTTATTGCGTTACCGTTTGTGAAAGTGGTCACTCAAGCCTAGCCTTGAACATTGGCTCAGCCTGGCCTGAAACTGGCAAGAACTGACTTGGATTGGCCGGTGTTCGGTAAAAAAGGTACAGGAAAGAAGGTAGGGGATAAAGGGGACTAGGGAAAAAGGTACAGGAATTTTTTTCTTAATTATAGGAGTTTGTTTTCTGCATTGTACAGTATTGCCAAATTTTTTTGATCAGGAAGCAAGCTTGTCTTGTTGTGGCTTAAGGTCGGGGTTTCTCCGGGAAAAATGTACAAATAACTATAAGGTGAGTTTGAAGGAGGAGAGCAAGATTATGAGCGAAGGGAAACCAAAATACTGTCTTTTCATCGATGTAAGACCGGTTCATTAGGCTTAATGCATACGCCTAATGCATTAGGCTTAATGCATATGCACAGTGCCATTTCCAATGGCAACCTCAAAATATCGCAGGTATCGCAGCTTCTCCGACACGGAATAACTACGCTTTCTTTTAGGCAGTGGCTCATCCATATTTCTACAAGTTGCAGGCAAGGCAAGAAGAGGTTTCCGACAGTACCCAAACTTTATATACGCCTGAAACCTCACTGATTACTCAATAGTTTTTGCCCTTTTAGGCCTACGTGTTGTCCCAACTAAAATGCTAAGGTAATTCTCCCGGATTCCAAACTATGGACCAGACATTGTTGTTCGAAGTTCCTTTCAATCATCCATTACACTTAGCAAACAAGCCTTGATATGCCTTTTTTACGCTTTTTAAGGTATTCAAATTTTGAAATTAAACATCCTGTAAAAACCGGTGGAGTATTTTGTGGGACACCCCGTATTATTCCGCCGCGGCACTCGTCCGTACAAATGACGCAACCCTATTAGGTCACCTGCGAAACATACAGCAGCCCCTCTAAAACCTAGGCCTGCCTTCCAAGTTGACAGTCTTCTGCTATTGGTCGTTACCATGCGTGTATTGTGATCCTCTACTTCGTACCATCATCAGGTGGGTTTGGCCTGAATATTAGGAACCGGTGGTTTGTCGATGAAAAGACAGTAACTTCATCTTTTACCAAAGAAATACGTTGAATTCATCCCCTCCCACCCCTCTGCACGAAAGAAAGGGATCAAGCCAATCATTAACAAAACATATTTTACTGTTTTATTCTTAACTAAATGAAAGGTGATTTAGTCAGACACATTTTCTTGCATATGTATTCTTTAGCCAGATACAGTATAAATGAATGGGAGCAGGCGACACTGTGTATAGGTCCTTTAAACGCAGTTATTAAATTAGACCTTTGTTTTGCATCGCATAGGCTCATCAGTGGGGTTACGATGTGAAAGTCCAATGGTTTTTGTTCAAGTGACTGGCCCGCCGTCTTCAGCCAGATACCACCTCAGGGCCAACATAACCAAAAAACAATCTAACTGTCCAGTTACTCTCCCCCTGAGTATGTCTTCAGAGAGATCCAAGCCTAAAGCATACAATAGCATCTGAAAACATTTTTAAAATACGCCAATCACAGTCTTATTCGCTTATATAATGGCCATCCACATCACCTCATCGGATCAGTTAGACTGGCTGCTACTATAGAACAAGCTATGTACGACTAATTATTCCCAATCCTTGAGAAACCCTAAATGCCACAACAAAACAAGGTAGGGCGGAAGTAACGGAGGCAATACCGCTGGAGGTTCAGTATGTTGGGCAAGGGCCCTAGTGCTAGCTGGGTAAGTACAAATCTTTGTTACTTTCTGTGCCGTTATCCCTGAGCAAAAAACACCTTAAAGACATGTCCTTTTCTGAATAACCCGAAATAGACAAAGTTTCAAATTTATAGGGTGAACAGTAAATTAACGAAGGCATGAATCAAAATGTAACCATGACTAGTGTCAAGCGAAACAAAAATTACGAGAAAATTATCCTAATTTTCAAATTTTGATAAGCCAAATCTAGAAATCGCCCATTTCTTCAAAGATATTCGGGTAAATCTGGTGTCCGATTAATTTCGGTCATGGGTATACCTAGAAAAACAAGACGCGAGACCAAACAAATTATATGGGCCAGCTTTATCCCTTCCATCCCAATCAAGTCATACCATTATCTCATTATCAAAGAACAAATTTTACCATGTTATCTTCCAGCAATTCATGTTCCTCTGTCGCCTTTTGTTAATCTAATTCGCGGCAGAAGCCGACAGGGGTCGGATGTCAAGTTTCTATGGTAATCCATTATTGTAATTATTAGTGACCAAAATGACACGCGTTAGATCCCAATAACGATGTGTGGATGATGAGGCAGAATCTATTTTAGAATCTCGGTGAAGGGAAGTATCCATTGTGGAATCTCTGTGGTGAAACTCAAAGAAAACATGGCTATCAGTAGGAAGAAAACAAGATATCATGGTGTGATTATGAGGCATGGCTCGACTTAAATAATTGGCTCAGAACGTGGCGTTATTGAGATGCTAAAGGAAGCCGTATATGATGATGCATGGTGCAAAAAAACAAAAATCAAGTTTAATGTCTTATACAGGCTGACTGCGTGTGTGTATAAAACTAAGACCTAAGACCTAAGACCGTGTGGCGGAGTGATAGTAAAAAAAGTGAAAAACTAAGACCCATCATTTTTTTCCTCAAGTTAAGTGGCATGGATAATGTTGCCTTTAAAGTATATGAAGAACTGACCTATGCATATAGGGGCTGTGTTACTGCTGATGCAAACCACCAAACCAATTGATGCCAACCTTTTGAAACCACGCTACTCTACTCGGCTACACATGACACCTTGATATGTTCTTTTCTGCGTACGATCTACATTTATTTAGCTATGTTTTTTAACTCGGCTCTTCCTAAATATCCTAGTAACCCAAAAGTTGTGAAAAAAAATATGGGTCTTAGTTTTTTACTTTTGGGATCTTAGTTTTTTTATTTAAAAACTAAGATCCCTGAAGCAAAAAAACTAATAGGGGGCTTAGGTCTTAGGTCTTCGTTTTATGCACGCCCACTGACCGCCGAAAATAGTACCACACGTGAAAATGTTGATTAAATTCACAATAATTACGGTATCTTTCTGTACACGATTAGTTAGAGTCTATGCCCGCGACTTCACACCAGGTTTCAAGTCCCGGGGTCAAACAAAATTTTTAGCATCATGTCTGCTGTGGCCTTCTAAGAAAATGCCCCAAATTTCTAGAATGCAAACACATTGTAAACCAAAAGTCATTGTCACAAATGTATTCATCTGCCCGTTGATTTTTCTTCAATCGAGCCACTGCCGTTGCCATTCCCCTTATCCTTCCCCACAGTTCTCGTAGATCTTCGGCACAAGCTGTTGGTATATGAGGAAAATTTGCCGCCTCTTGTTTTGCATTGTCTTCCCATATCGTCTGTTTGGCTGCAGTGTCAGTTCGTTTATCTTTTACCACTTTCCCTTCCATTCTGACAGCCTCACTTAGCCCATCCTCTGCTTAAGATAAAAAAATTCGGCTCACTTATTCTTATTCGCCATTGTTCGCAGTACGACCGCCTGACCAATGACCTAGTTTTATACCGACTCGCTGTGATCTACGTAATTTCACACAACGTTGAGGCGCGAACAATGAATCGGCACGCTCTGATTGAGAAATCGTTCGCAGACAGTTAAATGTCCCATCATCGAGGCATGTGAATCGCAGCTTAGACGGCCGTTTATCCGTCCGCGGACAACAGTGTTTATCCTCCGTTTAGGAGGATAAACGTCAAGCTGATGGCGCTTGATTACCCCGCAACTGCGACGATAAATGGAAATGACGTTGCGTCTTAATAGCAGGGTGACGTGACTCGGATATCAGCGTGCACTCACGTGTCGGGAACGAAAGGCCTTTCGCAGATATTAATTTAAGCTTAACACTCAAGAAGAAGAAGAAGATAATGTGAAGCAGCTATATATAATAAATGATGTATGATTAGATACATTGGAGGAGCAATGGACGATTGATACATCGCTTGAGTGGATCCAAAGACTTTCTCTGGAATAACCTTAGTCTGGTGAGCAATCAAGAATAACTGGGTAAACTTTCTGCTTATCTCGAGAAACCCTCGTGAAAATGATATTGTAATCATGTCCGACATGATCCATTGTGGTAGTTATCATCTGTATCAGCGAGCAACGATGAGAGAAACTGTTCTTCCTTTCGCTGATTTGCTCCACTCAAGTGTTATCGTCGCAGCGTATTAATCTTAGCAATCAATGTAATCTGACATTTTATTAAATGTCTCCTAGCCATGCTCGTCGGGGGTTTTAAACTCGGCGTCAACTGGTCTAAGATGCGCAACATTGATATAGATGTGCCAACGTGGATCCAATTTCATTACGATGGCTGAGTAAACCTTCCAGTTGACAAGTGCCCGGCGTTAGTGATGGCAACCCGGTATTTTTTCATCTCAGGAGTGCTGTCGATTATCAGAAATTATTCATATATTCTCCACAAGTAATAACATTGCATCAGTATGGATGACAATTAAGACGTCCGGCGATCACTTGACGGTTGTCGTTTGATGCATAATAGGGGCCAGAACCTGCTGGAGGAACACTCAACTGGGTAAAAAAATCCGGTAATTTAATAGATTTCCTGTTCAAGCATGGGTCCCCGTTACCACGGGGAATACATGAGCACTACTAAGTTTGCTCAGTGTAATTGTAACTTTGATGGAATCTTGGATTTCTATGACCGCGCATTTAGAGGGTAAATAGTTTATATGGACCGCAAATGGCAAACGCTGCAGCTGCGTGATGAGTGTTGTTTCTATGTGCTGTTCATTTCTTACGCAAACATTTTTGTGATGGCTGATGAAATGTTGCATTCAGAGATTGACTTCCCGAATCACGTCAAATAACCTACTATGCGTCTTCACAAGGCAAGTTCAATCTGGAACTTTTTAATATAGTTCCAGTATATGAGAAGTGTATTTTCGGACAGAAGTGATAAAACTTGATATCCCACGAATCAACCCTTCAGTTTGATCGCAAAACTGTGCTGGCTCCTACATGTTTGCAGTTATAGAATTAGGGAAGAAAGTACAGAAAATCTAGTTGTTTTGACTGCTGGGATTCAACCGAAGATCTTTTGATTGCTAGTGTAACGTGCTTGGGTGTTTCCTCTTCTATGTGTTTTCCCTCATTGTTTCGGAACGCTGAAAGATAGATTCACACATTTCTCTCAGAAAAAAAAATTGGCCACAAGCAATTGTATTGTGAGTCGGACTAATAGATAATTGTCAATGCAGAGGACATGCAATGCTTATTTCTGTCGTTCGAATTTTAGTCAAGGAAACTGATTTTTCTCCTTCACTTTTACTGTGAACCATTAATGTATATGGTATGTGATAACGGATGGATTTGATTCTGGTCAGTACATATAGTGTCCTAAAAATAGAAAATCCTTCCTAAAATGATGATTTAAATATTAAAGATTTGAGTAGAATTAAATATGGAGAACGTTCTATAAAAAATGACGTGAAGAACACCATTAAGGTTGGGGTTCACATACAGCCAGCAGTTTGGACAAGCGGTGATCCTCTGAACTGCTGCTTACTTCACACCATTTACATGGAGATTGTATTCCCTTCGTCGCACAGATATATGGTAAAATGGGGTATTTGTAGCCCCTTTTTCACCTATAACTTTGGTTACGCAAGAGATTTCCAAGTAGATTCACTAAAACCGGCCTGCATCTTGTAGTGGCACATCTTCCTATTTTGCAGCCCGTAATTCAAGGCACTAAATCTAAAACAATGCCTCTGAGAGACAATACAAGACTTGTGGCAAGGGGCTACAAATACCCCGTGGCCTTGGGGTATTTGTAGCTCCTGACTAAAGTTACAAATTGCATGGTTTTTTTGTATGAAATTTTTTTTCAGGTTTATGGTCTTTATTGGTAGTGAAACTTTAAATATTATTCCAATCCATATTAACGACGAGGTTTTGCTGGTATCAAAACATACACAAACGGTATTTATTGAACACATAATAATGATCGATGCAATCATTCACCAACAATTCAAACAATATCGTCGCAAATCAGACTGATTTCAAACTGGTGTAAAACACTAAAAGTTGTATTTACCACCTCTGTTACTTAATTATACCTTGTGTCAGACAACAGCTTGTGATATTCTGAATTGACTGGCGGTCTTAAACTGTGGTTTCAAGTATGGGTCATTTATCAACTCCAACTCCAACATCACTTAATGGTAATGAATGTATCATGAAAAATGCTGCTATCTAGTCAATGATGTGGCTTTAACTAGAGACACCAGTAACTTTGAAAATATTTTATTTTGAAATAATGTTAGATAAACCAGTATAAAACCTCAAATGTATCATGGTTGGTACATAAAGGGATAACATTGTATCTAAATCAGATGGATTTATCATAAAATAAATTTATGATCGAATAATATAATTCAGGTATAAGAATGAAGACGAGGATCTTCATCTTCATGATTAATGACAGGATATATAGAGCTATGTATAGGGGCCACAAATACCCTGAACCAACTAGCTACAAATACCCCGAGGGAGCCTTGGTCAGAAAAGTGTCACTGAAAAAAATTCTTTTAATAATGACATCAAATGCCGCATACAACATTCTCTACACTCAATACTGATAACCTGAACCAAGTTTCAAATATATCTATGCTCCATAAGTGTAAAAAATTCATACTTGCAAAAAGTTCAATTCCAACTTCATTTCCAAAAATGTATTTCAATGCTCTCTTTGGCTTTCATGGTCGGTCAGTCAGAGATAGGCCCATTGACGGGATTTGCAATTGACCACAAGTGATCGCAAGTGACCATAGAAATCCGAACAGCAAAGGGCAGTGGCGGGAAAGTAGTAAATTACAAAACTGTAACTGTTGGTCGGCACGCGATATTTTCAGATGTTTGTTCCAAGTTGTCTCTTTTAGGGATGGATGCATTCGAAAAATCGCTTTTACACAATATAGCCATCTGTGCATTCCAGATCCTAACGATCGCTTTTTCACATATATTTGGGCGGAAATAGGCAATATTCAGAAAATTAATTTGTTTATACCAACTAAATGGGGTGTATGTTTTACAAATGAAATGGCCAGGGCCATTGTGCTCAAGTCATGTGGAGGAAAGATGGATAAAGATCATGGTATTGTGTAATGTAGTGTTAGGTTTGATGTAGGTCCAAGCAATTACAATTTCCCCAAAATGGCCAATTTACAGTACATTCGACCTCTGTGACCTTGAAAAGTAGGTCAAATCAAAGAAGACCCGGGTGACACATTGAATGGTTGTTAGAATTAGATGTACCTATGATATAAAATTGGTGCCAATCGGGCAAGTAATTACTAAGAATAATGGCATTTTGAAGAATTTAGGATTTGGCCCCCTCCCTGGAGGCCAAACGGCAAATCAGATTGCACCAAACTTCAGTACCTGAGATCACCTGACCAAGGGGTACATGTGTACTTAATTTGTGATCAATAGTCATTGCAGTTAAGAAACGTGCCATAGTTACGGCCTGATGGCCAATTTACGCCATTTGACCTCTGTGACCTTGACAAGAAGGTCAAATTAAAAACTTGTGTGACATATACTGTACGGCGGTTTGATGTACCCATGATATCAAATTGGTGGCAATCGGGCAAGAAGTTAAGGAATAATCACATTTTTAAGGTTTTTGGATTTTGCCCCCTGGTGGTCAAGTGGTGAATCATATTGGCCCAAACTTTGGTCCCTGAGATCACCTGACTAAGGGGTAAATGTGTACCAAATTTGGGATCAATGGTCATTGCAGTTTAGAAACGTGCCATCGTTACATCCTAACGGCCAATATACACCATTTGACCTCTGTGACCTTGAAAAGTAGGTCAAATCAAAAACCCGTAAGATATGTGATGTATCCTTGCTAGGAGTACCTACCATAAAAATGTTATGAAAATCAGACCACTATTAAACGAGCAATCAAACATTTTAACTTTGGACATTAAATTTGGCCCCCGGGTGTCCAAACTAAGAATTTTTCAAGATGCCCGCCTGGCACCCATATTGGCTATCACATTTGATGAAAAATCAAGGATTTAGTAGAGAGTACATAGATATACATCCAGATCAAATTTGGTTGCAATCCGATCATTAGTTTCGGAGTAATAGTACTGTGTTTATTTTTCAAGATGGCTGCCTGGCGGCCATATTTGATGTCCGAACGGCCGAAATTTTAGGGGTGGAATAGAGAATCCCCAGATACATGTCCACACTGGTTTAAAACCTTCTAGCTAAAATAGATAGGAAACATGCTACTGTTCAGTGAATCAGCAAACTTTGACCTCTGTGACCTTGAAAAGGAGGTCAAATCAAAAACCCGGAGGATATATGATGAACCTTTGCTAGAAGTACCTACCATATTTTTTTCTAAATTTCCCGATTACTATTTAGGGAGATATTACATATTTTCACTTTTAACGTTTGGCCCCCTGGTGGCCAAACTATGAAACGAATCGGACCGAAACTTGGTCTCCGAAGTGTCATTACATAAGGGTACATCTGTACCAAGTTTCAACTCAATAGCTCTAACAGTTACGAAACGTGCCCTGCTAACGGACGACGGACGACGACGGACGACGACGACGACGACGACGACGACGACGACGGACGACGGACGCCACGGTATGGGATAAGCTCACCTCTGCTAAGAGGTGAGCTAAAAACGGATCGTTAGCACCTGCACGCACATGCCTCGATCTGAGAGTTTAAGTCTGAAACGGATATATCGCATCGTGAAGTCTGCAGGATTGTTCAAATCTCAAATTATGACCTCTAATTAAAAGCTAATTAACTCTATGCTACATGAAATCGGTCAAAAATGATATTTTCATACAAATTTGAAGATAAAGGTTGGAACTAAAACATACATTGAAGTACACAGGCACCCTTTTGTGAGTAATAATGTAATATATATTTTTGTTGGAAGCACACGCTAGATGTGACATAGGAATCTCAGCCTTAAAGGAGTTGTTTTGTTAAGAAACCATTTCCCAGAGTAATTTTTGGATACTAATTACACTGCGATTTTCATCGAAATCACTGTGATGATAGTTTATCAACATGCCATCCCTAATTTGAAAACAATAGATGTTTGCTGAATATGCAAACAGCACTAAAAAAGAAACTGAACGATATATAAAACCATCAGCTACTTGGTATTACTATGTTGAAGGCTTACTCGGAGATGTGATTGCATCATTCTGAAATACTATTGCTCTTACAAGGAAAACGCTTTAAGAGTCCGTCCGATCGATCGACTGATAGACCATGCAAAAGGTGATAAGGTCGAGGTCATCGATTTCGCTGAAATTTACTATTGGTTAGTATGGCAAGCCAAAGCGGAATTTATTCAGGACCGATTTTTTACATCAGGACTAAAATTTACGCCAGAATCACGCTATAAATTGCCAAACTGTACAAAAATTTATCTCAGGACAAGGATTTTACAACACCAGGTAAAATATTCCTACCCATGTATTTTTTTCCCCTTCAGAATAATTTATTTTCACGTTTTACGGCAGGACTTTTTTCGTTCAGAATTTTTTCGACGTCAGGACGTTTTGCGGGCAGAACGAAAAATTCTCGCAGAATTCACGTGACTCCTGCCAGCGATCACGTGACTCCTGGCAGAAATCACGTGACCGCGAAAACGATGACGTCGCGCATCATCGCTGCGTTTCCATTTGCCATTTCTGTATTTTGCCAATTCGCTTAGTCGTGGTAACCTTGACCCTATCCGCCGCGCAGCGGAGGGTCGAGGACGCCTTGTTGATGTACAGTGGACGAACGATATTGCATGTTCATGCATGTTGATACTCGGCGCCCTGATATCAATGATTTTTCTCTGGGCTCCAGGTTACCCGGGAAACCCCAAATCCAATGCAATATGTACTATCCAATATGCAGTGGTTTGGCTGAGTTTGGTGGTGTTTTATCATCAAAAGTAAGTGAGTATTCCTAAGATCTCTTAAAATATCATCAAAGGAGCTGCAGTTGAACAAATTGTTCAATTCGTCCGCATTCATGGAGTTGGACGCCATTGCTGCATATAGCAAAATCGCCAAACTTCAGAAAAGTTCGTGAGTTGCGAAAAAATATAATACATGATGTCATCGGTTTAAGTGTTCACGTGCGTTCTGCCAGGAGTCACGTGAGTCCTGGCGTCGAAAATATTCTGAAGGTTGTGCAACCTGTACATATATTTTCACCGCTATTTTGCTGCGTGTTATTAATAAACCATATTATAAATTACTTGGAATATTTGTGCTCTGTTTCTAAAACTGCAGATTGAGATGTAGTTGTCCCCAAAATGTGGACTGATATTTTGAGTCACCCGTGGGTGTGACTTTTTCTTTGGTGACGCCTTGACCGTTCGGATAGGTTTTCCGTTACATTATGATAAGATTACTAATGGCAGAATATTTTTTCAAAAACAATATTCAGTGGATGAATGGGAGGGAAAAACGTTTTTCAGCGATTTTCTGGAGAATTGACACTGTTTCATTCACTAAAAGTACACCATTTTCGTCTGTCAATTTCACCTATAAAGTTAAAGGTTATCTAAAAAAGGTTTATACTAAAATAAAAGTACAGGTCTTAAACGGTATTTCTGGATATTGGCATTTCTGAAAATATTTATTAATTAAGGGTACTATGACGTTTAAGGTAGCTTGCCCCAACGCTATTGCATATAACTGAAACTATTGTTCGCGTATAGTATAGTATAGGGTATAGCTCTATGGAATAGGTGCCTAAAGCTTGCAGCACACTGGACGCCAACTCCGGCGGCAAGGCGCGTCAGACTGAACGCGACTGAACGCCTCTCGACGCCAGAGTTGGCGGCCAGTGGATCGCGCTCAGAGCACACCTACTCCAAAATCGGCGTCAAGTAGCGTCTTTTCCGCCACTTTAGGCTGCCATTTTGAAATCATGTGACATCAAGACGCATACTGATTGGCCAAAGCCTCGCCGTTGACGCTGGTTGACGCCAACTCTGGCGGCGATCCGTAGCACACCTGGATTCTTCTTGCGTTCACTGGCGATCAGACGCCGCTACAGGCGTCAAAAATCAAACATGCTAGATATCTGGCGGCAAGTGGCGGCAAGTGGCGGCAAGTGGCGTTTGCCTGACGACGTCCGTAGCACACTACGGATTTTTCAGGCGTTCAGGACTCCTGCGGCAAAAAACGCGCCTTGCCGCCGGAGTTGGCGTCCAGTGTGCTGCAAGCTTAAGGAATCAGAATCAAGAAAAAAACTATTTGGCCGCTCATATTTCATTATGTGTTATAGCACGTTGAAGTTGCAAAATTTAACTTGTTAGGGTGCTGGCGAAATTGAACATGTCCTTTTATTCACTTGGGCCAACTTAATTGAATTTGCCCGTTTCAAGTTTTTAAAAAGCCAAAATAAACGAGTAAATGAAACGTTCCATGGTGCACCAAGCAAAACTAGAAATGAACCAAATTGAATGGGACTATGTGTATGATATTATATTTGCATATTCATGCCATAAACATACTTGACCGAATTCTGCAATGAAGATAACAATGTTTTGTAAACTTGATCTTTCTTTCAGGTTTAAAACGCTTATTTGGCTCGTTTAGTTTGGCATGTTTCATTCGGTTCGTTTCAGTATTTACATACTACCATTAGTTAAGTGCCATATGTGAGATAGTACGAGCCCATTTTAGTTTTGAACTAACACATCGAATATGATATTCTGTCTTTTGTGAGGTTTTGTGAGGTTTTCGCCCAAAACAAAAATACCCTCCTAGAGGTCTTTCAGCGAAGTGATAAACCCTTAGAGGTCAACTTTCTTCGTGCATGTAGTCACAGCGATTGAAAGTGGCCCGTCGTGGCGAATGTAGGTAATAAAGGCACTGGAAAAAAAGGCACTGGAAAAAAAGGTACGGAAAAAAGGCACTAGGTAAAAAAGGCACTGGAAAAAAAGGCACTAGGTAAAAAAGGCACTAGGAAAAAAAGGCACTAGGTAAAAAAGGCACTGGAAAAAAAGGCACTAGGTAAAAAAGGCACTGGAAAAAAAGGCACCAGGAAAAAAAGGCACTGGGTAAAAAAGGCACTGGACAAAAAGGCAATGGAAAAAATGGCACCAAAAAAAATGTATGGGAAATCTCTGAGAAATCTCTACTACATAGATAAAAATAAAAATAAAAATTTCTATGTGCATTTCTATGTGCAGTTTTCTTCTACATCAACAGAATACTGGGTGGTCCAAAAAACGGAACAGCCTATTTTCAGTACCCTCCGACCAGAAAAACTAGCTTGGATAGGCAGGGAATCCTTATAAAAAATAATACAAAGATCATCCGATTTGGTCCGATAGTTTAATCAAGTTAGATTCGGGGTTCCCTCACCAATAACCTATTTCTACAAGATACAATAGTTTCACAAGAGTGGCTATTGACATCTAGCAAAACATTCTTGATGAGTCTTATTGCAGTTTTATTGGTGAGAAAGACTTGGAAGCACATTTCACATAGCACATTACACATATAGAAATGCACGGGGGGGGGGGCACCCCAAATGAATTTTTAACCTAGAGATTTCCTGGTGCCTTTTTTTCCAGTGCCTTTTTTACCTAGTATAGCGATTTCCAGGTGCCTTTTTTTCCAGTGCCTTTTTTACCTAATGCCTTTTTTTCCAGTGCCTTTTTTACCTAGTGCCTTTTTTTCCGTACCTTTTTTTCCAGTGCCTTTTTTTCCAGTGCCTTTTTTTCCAGTGCCTTTATTACCGTCTACCCGTCGTGGCGGTAGGGGATCAGAAACTTGAAATTTTACTCTAAGAGTCACATTTGGTGGAAAATGCCAACTTTGATGGCCTCTAGCTCCTAAACGGGGCAAGCTATTGAAAATTGTAGGTCACCTGTAAAATTTAATTCTCTTCAATATTGCACTTGTGGCGATCCGAGTGGATCACCCAGTCCCGAGCTACCGCCGTTTTCTGAAATGATGTAAAGTTTGTTTTTGAGATAGTCAATTTTTGATTTTCCTCTCTCATTCAAATTGCTGCAAAATCAACAGTTTTCAGCCTAGACGCCTGCCATTTTGCGTAACATAGACACATATCTAGATTTACAATATTCGCAAACTCTTCGTGAATGCTGTGTTCCATTGAACTTTTATAGGCCTTGAAATGGGGGGGGGGGCGATTTTATCCATAAAACATATACTTATATACGTGGTTCGGCCGTTAATGTTTGTGTTAACAATTTTTTTCACTGGTAATGGAGATTTTAATGGACAATTACAAGTGTAGCAAACCACCGTTTATGTGCTCGTTTTATCAGTCCGATTGAAAAATATTGTTTGCACAATGTAACATCCGGTAGTCAATTTGTTTATATTGAGCACACTGAGCTTAATTAAGCGAACGATATATTTGGCGTTTGTGATTATTGGTGATTGAAAGTAGGCATAGTATGTTAATTGTTTGCGTACTAGAAGTACTAGAAGGCATATTTTAATAATTAAAGAATGATAAATTTGTAGCAGAACATAACGAATACTTTAGTTCTTGAAAAATTGATATAAACTGTCAAAACCGACGATGTAGTTGTTATGATGCTCCTACCAGTAAGAGTTATTTGCACATCACAAGGCTAAGTTGTATTTAGATGATTTTGCCATTTGGTCATGGGGTTGGGAAGCTGGCAAGATTCTACCCGTGTTGGTGTGTGTGTGCGTGTGTGCGGGTGCGTGCGTGGGGGGGGGGGATAATCTACATGAAAAACAATGTTTTGAGACGGCTTGGGATCATAGCTGCCCTACACACCCACCACGGCCCTGCAAGGTGGTGGTTCTTCTCTGCATGATGGCGCTAACAACCACGCGTTGAGCATTTGACGGCATTATCTTATCGGCTGTTCGAAAAAGCTGGATCACTAGACTGCATGGTTTACTGGATTGTGACTCATTGATCACAACCGCCTAGATGGATTGCCAAATTTTCGAATCCATGTGCATCAAGTGCAGACGCTGGCACTGCCAACATGGATTCCTCAGTCTCAGAGTCAGACTCTTCACCAGACAAATCGCCAGGCCATTTTGAAGTATTATCGAATACAACCACTGAGTACAAGATTATCAACTTCATTATCAATGCTAATTGTTTTGACCAATTACTTAAATTAAATTGCTTCAAAGCTTCAGTTTTTCATTCTGCTGTCTCGATACAAAAAAGACGCTAATTTAATACAGCAGCATCTTCAATGACGCCACTAGTATGAAACATATGTTAGGGTTAAACCGTTTATTCGGGGGCACCGTTTGAAATATTAACGTCAAACAATAACGTCAAAATCAAGGTATTGACATAGATTTCGTGTCCGAGCCATCCGGAATCGAACTGATCACAAGTCAAAAGCTTTAATTACCAATTCTTGTTTTATTTACTCTCATTTCCGGACCGGGTTTTTGAATGACCAATACGATGTTTGATCCGGATTACGCTTCCTCCAATCGCCAGGGTTACCAGTACAATGCGGATGCGATTTACAATGAACATTATCGCGGAAGTATTCAACGAAATTAGCTAATGTCTACCTTTTGATATTCCGTGCCTTGCCATTTACTACCTAATTGAAGCAGTTGATTATACCGGAGCCAACAATAGGACGGCGGGCGGCGGCCATCTTGAACATATGGGAACATTTGGTCGGTCGGTTGACGAAAACAATGACACAATGGAAGATGCCGTCCTCTAGTTTATTTAATGGAGAGATTGAATGGCATAGAGGGCTGTAGACATATTATCCAGTGCTGCCCGGTGTCTGGGCGGTGAACTGAGTTTTCAAAAAGCACTTTAGATACGGATGAACGGGCTCACGTGTGTTCAATATTCGCCGAGATGCGGACCGCTTTGGTGATGGTAGAGGGGCACGGTTTATCTATTGAAGCATGACAATCGGCGCGGGTTCTTGGTGTTGAACAGGTAATGTTGATTTGGGGATGTCAAAAAGACAGATGAGGGGAGGCATGGCATGCGCAGTTAGAATGAATTTTTAGTATACATGTAGAGGGAGCAATGTTTAATTTTGACATGGCAATCGGAATATATTCTTGGTGTGGAGGCAGCAACATGAATTTAGAGCATAGCATTCATTCATTGTAGATTCTTGGGGTTGGGGGAGCAATGTTTAATTGAGGTATGGTAATCAGATCGGAATCTTTGTGCTGAGGGGCAATTTTAAATTTAGAAATTGCAATCAGAGCAGATTCCTGATGATTAGGGGATGTTATTCACTTGAACAATGGGTTTGATTGAGTTGATTCTTGGAATTGCGGGAGCAATAGAATGATTGAGTCATAGCAGTCAGTGCGGATTCTGGGTGTTGAGGATTAACAATTGAGGAATGACAACCAGTGCAGATTCGTCGATTGGAGGGAACAGTAGTATGGTAGATTGAGGCATGGCAGTCGGAGCAAGGTGCAAGGCGGGCGCAGGTTGATTTATGTATAGCAATCGGGCGAATTTTTGGGATTGAGGGAGCAATTTCTTATAAATGATGCAGCGGACAATGTGAAATCTGTACTCACACCGAATTGACGACGATGCCGGATGCATTCGAATAATTGATACCGACTATTTTCTGGCGATCAATCCAAAAAAAATATCATGAAAAATTCTCGATTCCTTGGAATCATCAGAATAGCAGGACCGGCGATTTTCTGGCAATGGTAGGAATTTTTGTCGCTGGTTTGGCGAAGTAAGCAACGGCGCCCCGGAAATATTGGCCAACTCAGTTTAATATGTGCACAACACATATTGTGAGTTTGTTACATCCTCGATACACCGATGGATGTCGGAGAGACGGGGAGTTCTTCCTGTAATAAGAGGTGACGCCATCATTTCTTTATAAGTTCCGTACGCGGGAAATACGAATGAGCATGTGTGGACTTGGTAATTCTGTCGTTCAACATAATTGCTGGAGTGATCTGGAGTCGAACCCTGTACCACAGAATTGGAGCTGAGGTGGTTTCCCGGTGAATGATCGGGAGAGCCTGGGGGATATATTGTCGAAACCTTGACGAACATAGTATTTTGATGTGGTGATAAAGGGTCAATCGCCAGAAGGGAGGAGGGGGGACATGAGTCATGGCAGTCACAGCGTATTCTTAGTGTTGGGGAAACAATGTTTAACTGCTGCTATAGGTATTCTAGACAATATGAGGGTGTACAACGTCCGTAGAATCAAAATGATGAATGTGAACGAAAGTCCATACATGTGTTTGATAACTGCGCGATTAGAAACAATTGTTATGAATCACGAGATGCCAACCTCGGTGAGAGAACCATGCGCCACAGAATGTATTGCAAATATGGAACCTGAAAAGGCGAACATTCATGCGACCGATGCTGTAGTTGGGAGCTATACTTGTTTTGATTAGCCCATTGAAACAGGGTAGTATGTAAACACTGAAACGTTTCAAAAGAAACAGGTCAAACGAAACGAGTCAAATAAATGGTCAAAACGTGAAATTGAAAATGCACTATGTGGATGTGTCGTTTTTCAAGGCTTTGTTTTGTATTTTTACCGCATAAAAGCCACATAAATTCAAACAGAAAGCGATTAATTATAAATAAATTTACCACAGTCCGTTCAGCTCTTTCACAATTTAGATAAACCGGTATTTCCCCACGTAACCTCGTACCCTGCCCCAATATTTAGCGCTATCGTATACTTTAACGACAATAACGATGATTTATTGGAACACCTTGAATTGAACATGTCCAATTTTGCCTTGAACTCTTTCGAACGTAGCACTCAGACACGGAGCATCAGCAGATCAGAGGTCATAGCATTATTTATGTTATTCCGCATTTCATCGGGCATTTCTCTGCCCTAATTGGCCGCCATTATTGCCGAATGTGCTGGATCCACTCATTTCATTATCACAAGATGTTCAAAGCATATATTGATGCGAAACTTTAAGACATGATAAGGATGGTTCATTCAAACATTTCGATTGTAATTGTTTAATTTAAAACGCCATAACCTTTTGTTATTTCGTGCCCAAAGTGAGTACGAATCTGTGGCCGCGGCCATTTTCAGTTCAATTACACTGCACGATCGCAATGCATAATGTACAGTGATTCGCCAACATGGAAGCCAATTCGGGCAGAGATAATATTTTGAATATTAACTCTGCTTTTGGAGATTGGCACGGGGACGAGGCCGATTTACTTATTGCGCTGAAAATGTGGAATGCCAAGGCGGGTCGCCGTGTTGCAAACAATTTACCAAATTAATCGCCTAAAAATCGATCCAGACTATCAAAGTGCGCAAACAGAATTATTGTAATCATTATAACAGTTCATGAGTATAATCATTCAGAAATATTCATTTTTATGCCATATTTTTATTTTTGACTCGTTTCGTTTGACCTGTTTCTTTTGAAACGTTTCAGTGTTTACATACTACCATTGAAACAGACTCCGCTGTGCGATGTGGAATTTAACCTAATTATGGTCAGACTATCCCAGCGCTATTTTTAGCGATGACCAGACGTTCAGGTGTATGCTCTGTGTTATCGGTCAATCATGTGTATGGTGACTTGTGCCGCCAGGCGTAATTGCTGCATGCAGCATCCTGAACCTCATGGTATTATACTCCCTCTAAAAATAGCCGGAATATATCTTGATAAGATACAAAAGCCTTTGTGGTCAAGATGAACATGCAGTTGCATGTAGCCTTTGTAATGTCTTCGGTCCTACAATTATTGAATGGAGAAGTCGACAGCAGCATCAGAAATACTGATTGTCATGGTCCAGGAAAGTAGAAAATCTTGTGCCAGAAAATAATGATTAGGCCTGCTCAACTCGCGATTTCGCGATTTCTCATCTCGCGGCTTATAATAAGCCGTTCAACCAGGCAGCGTGTGCACTCCCTTGTTTTTCCGAGTGATTTCTGAATTATAGTCTTAGTTGTAAAGCACTTTGAGACTGTTGTACAATATTGAAATTGCTATGTACATGTTTAATGTAAATGTAAGGTATTAAATTTCATTTTACATAAGAAGTAACATTTCAGTAACGATATCACATTTAGCAACCTTTGATTCTAGAATTACGGATTCTGGACAGCTCCTCCAAAACCGCTCGGCGGAGAGCACTGCAACTTTATGGATGATAGGTGATATGATGGTGATGTGCATCTGGGGTTTGATTTTTATCAGGTTCATAACTAATTTGCATGTGAGACAAGACCACAATTGATTTTTTAAGCCTTTTAGCAGTTAAATTGTCAATGTTTGACCGCGACGCATCAAAGAATGCGTCAAGTAGTGAAACTGAAATTCGGATATGATATACGGGTTAGTCTTGCGAGTAACTGGTGCGAATTAAATTGGTGATTGACCACGGAAATTTGTTTTTAAATTGACAAGTTTGACACAAGTGGACATTTTTACCCATATCGGCCATTTTCACTCCAAATTTGAACCACCCCCCTATGGCCAGGTTGTCGAAATTCAAAATTATTTTTTTTATGGCCAGGTTGTCGAAATTCAAAATTATTTTTTTTACCAAACAATTTATTTATATCTGTAGACTTGCCACAGCAAATATTTTTTCAATACCTCTCCAAAAATGTACTTGAGAGTAAAAAACATGCACTCGTCTAATTGATAGGCCTCCACCCTCCAACCTATGAATATTCATTAGTGGTCTTGTCTCATATGAAAACACTGAGGGGAAGCATCCGGGTTTGCCCCGGACACGGTTAAGAGTTTTTCAATGAAATTCGACACAATTATCGGTGGTGGGGGGGGGGGGGGGGGGGTGTACGACCGAAAGTGTGGAAGACTATTGATTTGATTTTACTCCGCTATGAAAATTATTTTTATTAGGCTTCCCCAGTCTATAAGATGGGGAGAGCTATTGATTTCACTCCATTATAAAAAGTTGTTTTTTTTCTTATTATTGACTATTATTGACCAAAAAAATCGTTTCGGGACAACTCCTCCGGGGGGACCGCATGCGCACGGCGGAGAGTACTGCAACCTTCACGGATAATAGGTGATATGTTGTAGTTGTGCATGTGGGTTTAATTGTTCAGTTTTATAACCACTTTGCCTAATTGTGAGCTCCATTTTTTTTGACCTGGTTATCTCGTAGCTTGCCTACTAGTATTAATGCTATCGTGATGCAATTTTCAGGGAAGGTGCATCAGATGATTTGCAACAGTTTTGAGCCCAGGCAAAATTCTTCTTTGTTCATGAGATAATGAGAACTTTTGCAGCAGAAAGGCTCTTTTCAGAAGTAGATGGCACTGTCCTTTTGTACGTAATCTGTACATTGACGTGGTGCATTGATTTTTAAATTTTCTGCAATAATGTACCGCTTATCTCTAGATGAATTTAGACTAAATCACCAGTCCATTTCTTTCATGCAACTCTTCTTATGTGCAAGTTTTTTTTAAGTCTCATTCAATTTACCTATTAGAAAACAATCAGCCTCTGTCTAGCACCCCCCCTCCCCCCTCGTCAAAGGACTTAAGAAAACATTTTTTTACTTGATAAAGAAATTTCTAATCTGACGTGGTGAGTCACAAAATTAGATTTAAGAATCAAACTTCAGAAGAAATCGGCCCAGTAATTAGCGCACAGCAGCCCCAACTTATAGTGACATCTACTTTTGAAAAAGACTATAGGCAGAATGTTGGCGCGGATGTTGGCCAAACCATCGAAAACCCGACATAAGGGTAACCGCGCCGTCCAGTACTTTAAACAATTATTCTTTACATTTACATCAATATTTGGGGAAGTTAATCCTGAGAAAGGTCGTCCTGATGTCTTCTCATTGAAAATGGAAACAAAATTAGGTGAATTAACGACCTTATTTAGTTTCCCCGATAGCAAGGTTTGATAAGGGGGAAACAATCACGACTGCGTCGCGAATCATGGATCTCGGTAATTTAATTTACCAGCTTGTCTATGTCCCGACTTGAAGGCATCGGTGAGAGATAATGGATCGTGCAGGAAAATAAAATAACTTGTTTTTCGGAATGGGATGTTTACCCTTTTCATGATAATGACATACAAGAACAATGAAAACATTCTAAAACAATATTAAAGCAATGTGTTCGTACATTGTTATCGTGTTATCGTCCTTCGGAAATCTCCACAACAAAAAATACTAGTACATGTTCTGTGCGTCGGCATGTACGGTTTGTTATATCCCCTAGCGCTGAATAAGACAAGTATGTCACGCCAAAGTGGAATAAATGCAAGACTTAAAGAAAATATCATGAAACATTTTGAAATATATTGCAACCCTTCAAAAAACATGCCAACATTTCAAAACTTATGTAAAGATTTTAAAATATGTACCAAGAAATTTGAAAATATAATGCAATATGCAAACATGGGAACATGGGAACATTTTAAAAAACATGGCAACATTTTGAAAAAAATTCTTGCAACATTCACGTGACCAAACAATACCACGTGAAATTAAACCTGCTATAAAACTAGTTGTAGTCAGTCAACATTTTTTAAATATGAGTATACCATTAGATGACAACAAATGGAATCATGTGATACCCTTAGATCGTCCATTAAGCACCGACAACATACACAACTGCTAACTACAAAAATATGTGATGATGTGGAGTAGAAAAACGCTTTTCGAAAATTATTCTCAAACCAGTGCCATCACTTCTCCTCAAAACTGTCGAAAAGCAAATTGCGAAACATATCGCTTTTCATATAAATATTATCTTTGACATTATATCTAAATAGTTTTATAGAGATCAGTGACTTTGAAGCAGGCATTTGCTTTAAAACGAGGTGTTTGCAACGGCCATGTTCAGCTGATCGAAGAACTGTTCAAAGCCAATTTGCGGGGAATTGGCTTGGGTGTACCACGTGACCCGAGAGAGCTCTGTCCCAACCCGCGTCTTCCGAAGCAGGCGGCGGCTTTGATGTTTAAGCCATACGGTCCCTAGTTGCCTGACTCTCTATTTGAAAGACTCTGATAAAATCAATATCGCGTGAGCCGCTTGACTATTTCCACTTCCCTGCCATGCCTATTGCCAAAGTTCGGATCGAAGGGGAGTGTCCTAAGCGAGTCAACAATGCCGTCACTAGATTTGGGGAATCCCCGCCTCGCCCTCGAGAACGAGGCCAAAACCGGGGAAAACCCCGCCTTGACGATGTTGCTGACCAGCAAATAAGGTAATATTATACCTGGCCAGGAAATGGAAATTCAAGTCACGCGCAGGGGAGTTAATCCTCCCTAAACTATAGCACAACGAAAAACGATTTGAGTCAACTAGATCGTTTAAACAGGGGATTCCCAAGGCACTTAACAACCTGGAGTGCCTATGGGACTTCTCCCAGAACAAGGAAACGTTTTACGAAGGTGTCTTGTGTGGACTCAAGGATCTCAATAAGGGAAATGGAGGCAAGACCGTATAAAAGCGACGGGACACATACTTTGCGCCACGTCTTCATCTTAGACTGCGTATTATAAACGGATCCCTCCCTACGATCTCGATTTTTTAATACCAAACTTAAATCGCCAAACCTTGGCATAGTCAAAACATGTATCGATCAGGGCTTGCAGGCAAGGAACAATAGTATGTATGAGTATAATGTCGTCAGCAAAGGCCGTAGAATATAACTCGGTTTGGCCAACTCTTATGCCACCCATTTTGGAGAGCTCTAATAAAATGTCATTTATAGAAATACTAAACAACCAAGGTGACAATGGACTGCCTTGTCTGGTGCCTCGAGCGACTTTAAAGAGGCTGAACTTAGCCTCAAAGCTAATCATAGCATCAAGATTATTATACCAGTTATATGAAAACAGCCAATGGCTAACAGGTTATTCGTCCGTAATAAAACATTTGAATGCGGTTTTTTAAAAATTTAGTTGGTCATATATATCGGTTTTAATTGGATGCACCTAATTACATCCCTTCATTATGTAACAGGCATTTCAAAAAGGCCCAAATCACTTGCAATTCGATAGAATGTGTTCACTAGTGATAAATGCACATTTTTGCTTAAGTTTTTATGTTATGATTTTTTAATCAAAGGTAATGGAAGAGATTAAAATCTCTTCCATTACATTTGATAAAGACCACCACTCCTTCATGTATGAGCTCGACTAAGCCAATAGCCATGCAACTCCAGTAATACTAACTCACATTAGATTTCCTATTATGAACTTGACTATATTCAATAGGTTTCTAAGTAAACAGTTCCTACTTTTGTGTGGCCATCAAAAATTCAAATACGGTTGAATTATTGGCATGTAAGGTTTGTTTGGAATTCATTTGCAACAGACAACCCTTGAACAACCCTCTGCTTATTGTTGTTATTGAACCATCAATTCTGTTGAATGGCTCCATTTATAAGGACCCTGACTGCATTGCTGACCATGAAGGGAGTTCTCCAAGGTCACCAGCTGTCTGGAAAAAAAACATCACCTGCAGCGAGCTAAAATTAATCTTCAAAATGAAGAAATTAGCAGGAATTTTCTTATGAAAGCGAAAAAAACCTTTGCTGCAGCATAGTTCACCGATACAATGTGAAAAAGAACGAAAAGAAAAGAAAAGAAAAGAAAAAAGTTAGTTTTGGACATTTTTAAAATTGCCTGCTACATATTGAAGAGACAGGATTAGCTGGGCCCCAATACAACAGATACATGACCAACTTAATAGCCATTCTCTGCTGAAAACCGCATTAAATTATTTTATTCCACCTCTGTGATATTTTTAAAAACCTGTGGACATTTTGGTGTAGCGTTGGTGTAGGAGGCCTACCCCAACCCCTAACACCGAGCTCGGGTGGGAAACCGGTGTAACACTTCGGCAACACCAGGATGACACCTGGTGTAATGTGTCGGTGTACGGTGTACGGTGTAACACCAGCGTAAAACGAGTGTAACAAGGGAGTTGACTAGGTGTTTACGTCTACACCATCTTGTTTTCTCGCTTCAACCAAAAAACATCAAAATTAAACCCTGGTTGGCGATTATTTTCAAGCGCAGAGTGAGTTGTGTAGACGATAGTTTTGTGAAGACAGCCGATTGTGTCACAACGCGGTCCAAGCGGAATCTTTGAGTCACGTCAGCCGAGTTGAGTGCGTAACGACAAAAAACAACCACTGTGCAAGGCCGCTTGTTTGCCGGAAAAACTGCATTGAAAGTACTGTTTATGCCTGAATTCCTCGTTTCTTGTCTCGTTTCCTTGATAAAACATTACCCGAGGATTATGATGAACTGAACAGTTTTGAATGACATAGCCTGTGACGGACG
This sequence comes from Lineus longissimus, assembly GCF_910592395.1. Classification (NCBI taxonomy): domain Eukaryota; kingdom Metazoa; phylum Nemertea; class Pilidiophora; order Heteronemertea; family Lineidae; genus Lineus; species Lineus longissimus. The sequence continues at coordinate 14,665,659 of NC_088309.1, read as the reverse complement.
TTTAAGGTGTTTTTTAAACTCGAATGTTTTCAAAATGTTCAAAAAATGGCAGCCTGATCGGAATCGTCAACATGAGCAGCTTCGATGTATGGATTTTTCTCCGAATTTTGTTGTTTTGATGTACGTACAACAAGACATAGAATAATGATGAACTGCAATCAAATCGTTTGTGTGTTTTTGTTGGGTTTTTATACTTATGTAGTGCTGCTGATGATCACCGTACCTGCTGCACTGGTACAAATGCTGACATGACTGAACACCTTGACCAACCCAGAAACTTAACCACTCCCAAACACCTACCTCTAGAGGTAGGTGTTACACCTGTACATTTCTCCCATGTATTTGCCTTCATTCTTGTGTGGGCTGAGGTTGGTGTAACACTAGTGTAAGAAAAGTGTAACACTTTTCCAACACTGGTGTCGAAATCCTGGGAATTACTTCCTGTCAAACACCAGTATTACGCCAGTGTATACACCGGTGTAACCCAACCCCAAGCAGGGTGGCCAAGTGTTGGTGTAGGGATGACAATTGTGATTTGGACTATAGTGCGACTTTTACATAAACATATAATTTATTAGAACTTCCTGTTAGTGAACATTTGTAAAGAAACTCTACTGAGACACACAGAAAAAATTATTCTGATTTTCGACGATTCGATTTTGCTACATGACGTGGAGTAGCTCCCTCGTTAGAAATATAATATTTCAAGGCATTTAAAGGCAAAGTAAAAAACTCAATCTGTCTCGGCGTTACATGCAAAATGCACGCCTAGGCTATCTGTAGTATACCCGCCCCAGCCAGCTTCTTACACGTTCAGTGGTTTTGTCTTGTTGTCAGTATCTCTTTGCCTATGGTTATTACAGTATTCATGTATTGTATATGGCGTTCTAGATCTGTTCTGTTTCATAGATAGAGGTTATTGGCAGATCAGCCACGTGGCATTTGTTTTGTCGACTTGATCCTTTTATTTGCAGACGGCAGACATTTATTGATGATTAATGAGATGTCGGCAATGGCGGCCTTTTATTAGATAGTTTTCTCACACGACACCTGTCGTGGCCTTGGTTCAGCATAGCATCTCACAAAACTGGTTAATGATTTGATTCACAAAAAAATATGACAACCGCTTCCACCGGATTGCAGCCGCCTGGCGCGCTTGGTTAACCACCGCAGGAGCGTAGCTGAGATATTAATTTACCCTCCCGAAGAAAACATTCCATTATGGTGTTTGCATATCGTAATTGCGTCATTTACGCCAGTGAAATACCCCAATCATGGTAAATTGAATATCCTGATCTAATTTCTTAAGCGATTTTGTGATAAGTTGTCTTTGGAAGGGGAGGCGGTGCATTTTTCTTGGTAGCGGCGACTGAAAGGATTCGCATGGTGTACTACACCAGTTTGGTAACATTGCGGTGGAGATACGCTGATTAAAATTAGTGTATGTATTTCAACTATACGGGACGTCATTGCGGTGGAGATACGCTGATTAAAATTAGTATTATAAAATTAGTACTATACGTATTTCAACTATGCGAAGCTTTTACTAACCCTCTGGCTATTCATTTTTCGTCACTAATTTCTGTAATAAATGGCGGATGCAAATGTTTGAAGTGTTCAAAGAAAGAGTGTCCAGACGAAAAAGAATTCTATTATGCGGTGTTAATATCTCGTAGTTTATGAGACGGTTAAGGCCTTTTTAACGCTATATCTTAATTGGTCACATACACGTAGAACAGTTATTGTATGACATATCACCATTTTCTGTAATTAGTTAACCGATTCTGTAATATACTACCCAATTCCATTCTGGTCTGGTCTGGTGTTTCTCCCACATTCTGTCGGCCAGTGTTTGAACAAACTCTACGGAAGATAATCGTAGGTTAGATAGCCAAAAACATATAGGCCTATATACACGTATGTCGGGTGGGCAATGCTGAACGCTCCGAATTTTACCTTGTAATAACTCCAAAAGTATGGCTATGAATTTCAGCAAGCTATACACATTTATTTAACAGAATGTTGTTTGATTGTGAAAATATTATTACTTTAAATCAAAAACTAAATCTCCGGGCACAAAAAGAACACTGATCATGAACAAAATTGATTCCGGAAAAATTGGCTTCCTGGACTTTTCTGGGAAAGCACTCTTGTTGAAGGTCTGGGTGATAAAAATGAGCTCAAATCATCTTGAAGAATTAATTGCTGGAAAATGGTGAAAAATGCCCCTTTCCATCAACGGAAAAATGAGAAAGGCACATTTGAACTTGATGATGCCATTCGTACAAGAGCCAGTCAAATCCTTCGAAAGCTAATTATTCCTTAATTCATTTCTTGTCATCTCAAAGAACACATATTATTAAGATTTGGGGCAAAAAGTTTAATCATTGGTTCCAAATGCCAAAGAAAATGGACATGTACAAATTATTTCGCTGCTCACAGAGGTATTGAATTTAAAAACTTTCCGAAATTCGAATGTCCATGTCTCAATGTTATCTAGTCTCCCCGGGAAAGAATTTAAAAAAATATAAATAAACTAGAATTTTTTGCATGTACATGTACTAAACAAATTCCATATCTTTAAATGCTGAAAATTTAAGTAATCGCAGGCTAGGTTTTTTTATTGTTCAGTTCGGTTTTTTGCCCGTCCGAAATGTCCACTTAGCAAACGAACAATATGGTGAAGAAAAAGAGGCACACGATGGCTCTCTTTTATTAGTTAATGATTTTCCTTCTCCTTACGGTTGACCGCAACTCCCAGCAGGACATTCCTTTCCCTTTTGCGAGTGTGTTTTTAAATTTGATTAGCTAAAAACAAAGTGCCTTATCTTGCATCAGCCTCAGCAGTTCATAGGAAGCGTATACAAATGGATACTTCAATGTTATGATATGATCTTATCGATCTGCGTAACCAATTGTAATTACGATTTATGAAGATAAATTCGTGCTCGGCAGGGTGGCTGGCCCGGGGCGAGTCGCCGGGAGCGGAATAAGCGCTGCACTCGCTTAGAAGTCCCGATTTAATTACAGGGATCTTATTATCTGTGAATTGGCGCTAATGCAGTTATCCCATCTCCATAAACCAGTAAAGCTAACTAAATGGTGGCAATTCTTAGAGCATATTTTGAAGTTAATGGATTTTGTAAACAGCTTGGGTGACTTTGCCACAGGCGTGATCGCGACTCAAGTGTGATGAAGCAGTAATGTCAGTGATTGCGGGGAAATGGTTAGGGCAACATAGCATTCTAGAAAAACCACAACCAATCTAAGTACCGCCCTTTCGACACGACAAAAACTAATTAAATGCTGCGTGAAAATATGGCACTTTTAACAATTTCCTTTTTGTCTTTTTTTCTCTGTGAATTGTTTGTCTATTTTGATATCGTCACCGCGGGATTGTCATTATTCGCGACTAAAGGCCAGAGTTTGGGCAAAACAATTAGAATAGGAAAAGCTTAAGAAACTGAACTCGACGCACAATGGTGTCGTGTTTATTTACTACCCTGATTGCTGCACAACGATATCTCTAAAAGTTCATGAAACTGAGACAGCAAACTATCACAATTTTGACTTTGATTGGCAAAGAATATGCCGTCCATCAAAATATAACTACATGTAATTTGTTGGTATTTCAATCTTTGAACCCATTCTCATTTCATTCGATTCCTTGGAACACGGATACATGTATCTCCAATATTAGTCTTGGCAGGCAGGTACGAGTGTCTTTGAAAGGGGCTTGCTAATAATTATTTCAAACCCTTTCAAGGAAATATGCACGGAGATGCCAACATTCCTTACAATGTCGATATATCTGACAATCTCCTTAACCCTGGCCAGATCTCCCGATGCCATCCTCAGCTCACAGCAGTTTATTTAATTCATTAACGCAACTCCTTACAGTAAATACACAAATTCCGCTCGGAATCTTCACCGGATCCATTGCAGAGACAATTTGATTGGAAACAAGTGAGCTGCGCGTTGGACATGTTAGAGGAGCTTGTCTTACAGATCTCTAACTAAGCCTTCTCAATTGATTTCTTGCCTAATTGCACCTTTCGCCAAATCCTTGTAATTACATTTAGATCGGATGGAAGTTGCGAGATGGGATGCCGGATGAACAGGATGAGGAGTGCAGGATACACAATCAAATTGAAGACATCTTTGTCACCAAGAGACTTGTCGTAAAAGGCTGCAGTTTCACTTTCAGAGGATTGAGTGAGGTTTAACAGGTTTACTTAGAGGATGAGAAAGCTTTGGTAAAATCGTGATGACAAGAAGTGACGAGTTGCTGATCTCCAAACAGGCAATTGTTCCAGGTAGATTACTGGTGATTGGCCTTTTTTTAGGTGAGTCATCATGAGGACATTATTTGAAGATTTTTGTCGGAAGAATTATTCGTCGATGTTTTTCAAATTTCTGACACTAAAATAATTCGTTCTGTATACTTCTAATAATTTCACTACATTATATGACTTTGAGGTGCGCGCATGCACTGTTTGACGCCAGCTAAGGTCCGGTTTCACTTACATGCCTCTGTCATCACAAAAGGTACTAACCGTTGAATCTAATAGTTCGTTTGCCATAAACTCTCCCATGTTTTGAGTCCGTGGCCATTCATCAGAATTTCACACTTTCGGGCAGAGTCATTGACAAAAAAATGTAAAATTAAGGCGATTTGCCACTTGGACAAATTAAAATAGGCCGTTTTTGCAATCCATACGCACGGCGAAATACGAAGTACGAAGGTGTGTGTTGCCATCATGTCTTGTTGTTATTCGTTTATACGATTGTCGTTAATCATTTTTTTACATTGTTTTTACTGAGGGATCGGGGCCGCTGGAAATCTTTTTTTTAAATCGTGATAAATTACGTACACAGACTTCGTACTTCGTTTTTCCAAGCTGATCGTAAGGCATGCAAAACCTGTCAATTATGAGTAAATGAATTATAAAATAAGTTCTGAACGACGACTATCAGACTTTACGGGGTATAGGACATTATCCCGCGCAAATGATTTTCTGCGTCTGGTCTTGAAGTAAAAAAAAGTTGAAGTTGTTAGCCTTCGATCAGTAAAGAACTACATGTACCGGAATGGTACCCCACGTCTCGGGAATTATCAACAATCTTCAGACAATGTCATCACGATGAATTACCTGAATTCCACGCTTTGATATCAGCTGGGGAAATAGGTAAAAAGATATCTTGGCCTTTTAGAGCCTCCCGCAAGTACCACTTTCAGCAACTGGTTGACAATAATATCACCCTGGATGATTCCCTTCTTTTCATGAATTAAAGTACATTGTATTTACACAACCATTGAATTATGATTAGCTGCAAAAATTTCGGCGCTTGGCAAGGTATATAGAGTAATCACACTACGATTATGATCGCACAGTTTATTACAAGAAACCTATAAAATGTAAAGCTCTGCATAAAATACTCTACATTCTCTTCTTCACAAAGTTTTAAAACGGACTACTGAAAAGGCGTTTAAAATATCATTCGCACCCGTCAGAAGGACCAAATGTGCCGATTTTTTATGACAATGAAATTGCAATAAATAAACCTCCCAATAAACAACCCACGGCCGACTCACAAACGATGGATATACAAAAATTTACTCTTTTCGTCAGATTTAATACAAAACACTGCCTGCAACCCTTCCTTATCGTGGCCTAAAAACCCGCATCACATCATGAAGGAGCAATAACCGAGCTGTCGTTTAACAAATACTCGAAAACTATTTGCCATTCTAGATATGTATCGGTGAAGAGGACACTGTTTCCACCATTTCATATTATGATGGATAGTCGCCCGACCAATGATCATTCTCATTACATGCTCCATCGGAATTGAAAGTTCCTCGTCTACTATAGATAACGACATTTCGCGCAAGATAAAACTTAATTGTATCGTAACCTCCGCATAATTACAAATTTAATAATCAACCTGCTGCCCCGGAATAGAGCCAAATTGACAGAAGATAGCCAGGGCGGTCATGACACGATGATTAAATATTCTGAAGGAACTGACTTTATTACGTATGAGTCGTAAGGGAGGTTTTCAAAATGGACGCGGTGATGACGTGTCCCTTCAGGAACAGCGAAATCTACATGTACTTAGACTACCCCGATTTCACTCCACTGTAAAACCTTTTCTTCTTCGTTTCTTTTTATCATCGCCTCTGGATCGAGCCCGAATGGTAAATGTAGAAGATTTTCAATGAGATTTGACACATATACTATAATTTATGTTAGGGGATATGAAAGTTTGAGTAGGAGCAAGGGTCGGGGTTAGAAACGAGAATAAGAGAATTGGTTAGGGAATTGCTAAACATGTTTTAAGGGTATCCCAAACAGGGGAACATCGTGCTAGGGGAAAAGGGGTCGATACAGGTCCTTTGTTTTCCAACTATCTGTCCCGGTACTTATGTTTCCCGGTACAAAAAATCCATGTCTATGCGAACGGCTCATCCGACCTGAGCTTATCCTGGTTTCCGAAACATTAAGCGACTTAGGAGTATTACTCCCCCTGGATAGAATTCTGGTCTATCGCAGGTTAACTTCCCAGGCAAGCCTGGTACCCATTTACTCCAGAGAGAACCAAGTAGGGTTAAGCGCCTTGCCCAAGGACACAAATATGAGTGTTGATCTGTCTGAGTATCGAACCGGCGGCCTCCAGCGTTCTAACCACTCCACCACTGATCCCTAGCATATTATAATGAATGCGATTAATTCAGAACTGTTTTTTTCATTTTCGTCTCTAAAAAATCTTGTGTCCCTTTGATATTGGGAACATAGGTACCGGGAAACATTGGTTTGACCCCGGAAATAGAACTTGGAGAACATAAAACTATATACTCGGGGACATAGGACCCGACACGGGCAAAATAGCATCCGGAATCATAGATATATTTACCACCTTTTAGGAATCATGTTCATACCATTACAAATTAATGAAAATGTTAGAGTTAGCTTGTTATGCCTCATAAACATGTAGAGTGATGAGCGTACACCCAAGTCAAAAATCCAGTACGATTTTGAGTTAAGACCTTGTCTAATTTCGTGTACGTATGTACACATTGATTCGTTACAAGACACTTACAAAGTTCGTGTAACTAATTTGCATGTACCTGAACACCAAATGTATGAATGTAGGATAACATATTATTCAAGTGACCCGCCACACCAAAGGCGACCGTCGAACTACACAAAACAAACACACTCCAAGACCATGGACCACGGTCCCATGGTCACAGAATTAAATACACATGAGCAGTATACATCTCAGCTAAAGTGAGGTACGAACTTAAAATTATCGAGTATGGAAAATATGTGTGCCCAGTGACTTTGGCCGACTAAGGATTATCCAGCCTCCTTTCTACAAGACGAATGATGTAACTAAGTAGCCACGTCTCATTACTTAATTTTTGTTGTATATACTCCAACCTCAATCACAACATTTGGTTATAAAAGGTCGTAAAAGAAATATTCCTTAAAAAGGCGAGGTCTTACATCAAATTTTTATAGCTGCCATTGTAGGGTACAATCGGATATTTTCTGGGTTTTTGTTCCAGAGCATTAGCCATGGCAGGCCGCTGACACTGTATGCCTTATCACCGGCTGGCTTCTTCATGAACTTCGTGAATCTTTGGTGCATCTCCCGTCATGGTTGTTGTGTGCGTCAAGCGCGCAGCCAAAGAAAGGCAGAACCGCTAGCATGCACTGCCCTGAACGCAAGGCTTGGGGATCCGAGCGTGCGTCTAAAACACTTCAATTGCGTATACTCTAATTAGTCCTTAGTACAATCAATGTTTTGCCTTTGTCAGCATTTAATTTTCAAAAGCATCTTGCATATTAGCAAGCACGCTAGTATGAATCTCTAATTAGCTATTTGAAAAGAAGTGTATAGTTATTTGTCGTTGATTTGCTGATAATAGTGTAAACAACGGAGCAAAAACGGAAATATCGGGCTTCATCGACCAAAATCATTACGCATCTGTCTTTACGTTCGCAAGCATCGACGGAATAAGCACCCTCGAATGGTTTCAAAACGGTAAACATTGTTTATCTTTAGCATTCGCGATAACCGAACGAACTTTAGAAATAATAAAATAATGAAATTTAAACAACTCAAAAATGTATAAACACTCCGGAAGGCATTTTGCGGCCAACCACTAAAAACCAACGCCAAATTCGTCAATTAATTGCAATTTGCAATTGTTTCAACCCTCAAATTATAACATCGCAATCTGTCCGATAATTCCCAATGATTGGTGCTTTCGCTATTGTCAAGCACTCGCACATATGACACGTGCTTTGATTCATTTACAACTTTGAACAGATTGTTCCGCAGACGTCTCGACCAATGAAAATCGCTCTGTGTTTATGGATTCAGCGCGTGCATTGTTGGTCTCAGCTAGTTAATAATTAATGCTATCCACAGTGGATCGTTGAGAGCGGTAGGTAAAAGCCCGCCGTTTAATTGAATATGATAATAAGATGAAATATCTGCGGATGCGTTGGACAAAACGTTGTTCCCATCTGCCATATGCTATCGCCACGTGAAGAGACGTTTATAATTAACTCCTTGGCAATATAAGGCATGCCCGTGGCTGGGTTTTTAACTTCGTGAAGCTCCGACAAACGGACAGCTTGATGCAAGCTTCAACCACACAGCTTGACGGGACAGGAGTCTTCAATTGACTTGTTATCAGTTACATCAAGGCATTGCAATCATCAATTGTATCAGCTCCCCGTGGGTGATGTAAACGGATGCGGCCTTCACTTGGATATATACTGTAGTCAGATAAATGATATTTGATGAGAGACGCTGCAACGCTGGCCTTTCGGTTATTGGAGTGATCCCATCTAGCAAGTTTGCAAACATTGATAAGGTAAGAAACACTATTTAACACATTGCATAACAAATATCTTATATGCTTGACAAAAATAAGAGCTTTTTGAAGTATAGTTTTGCGACAACGTGCTCGTTAAGAAATTCCATTTCATGTCGGCCTTCGTCTACTAAAAAGAACAATCATATTGAACGACCACAACTCGACTCTCCCTGGTCAGGGCCCCCTTTCAAATCTGAAAAGACTAACAAGACAGCATTCTGGCATCAAAAATCCATTTGGATTATATTGAGAGCATAAAACTCAAAGTATAATTTCAACAGTGTTTGAGGGTTGTAAATAATTATTCAACTGTAGACGTCTCATGCGCCAGTTTCGCAGGAACTGTCCCACTGCACAGTACATGTAGTTCCTAAAAAACAAAGTCTTGCATCGTCTGAAGGAGCGGATGCTATCTTAATACAATGTAGTACTAGGCTTGTGCTTCATGTAACAACATATTTCTGCCTAGCAGTGTATGTGTAGAGAATTACCTCGGAAAAAATAAAATAAATGTATTAGTAGAAATCTCTCACTGATGCTTGCGGCAGGACACTCCAGACTTTGAGCCGTTTCCTCCCGGTTTCACCGTGCAGATTCCGATAAATTTTCAACCTTTAAATCTGTCTTATTTAGCCCCCAGTAAAGTCCTTGTTGGATGTGGATACTTTATTGTTCTAGATGTTAAAGAAAATATAGATCATGGTCGTCAAAGTCGGAGACCCGGTGTAAAAGAAATGCAAGTCCCCCCGGAATCTAAGTCCGGTCCTTTTGCTTAAGTGAATAGAGTCGCCGGGTTCCATTGTTGGAGATTATGTAGCGAGCCCTTACCAAACCATCAACCATTTCAGACGCGTCTATCATACTTTTGACCACACGTTTACTCCAAAGACGCAACTTTCATGAGCACACACTCTTAAAATTAAATAGTAAAAATAACTATCTGATCGTAATTTTTTAGTACTCTGGTAGTTGCTATTGCACTGATTGTGAAATTGTCTTAACTACCAATAAAATAATTCTTAACAATTGTATTGGTAGTTTTTATTACTCTGTTTCGTTGGAACAACTATTTAATGGTTAGTTTTACTAATTTCACAGTTGGTGCAATAGCAACTACTAAATTATTTGTTTTTACAAGCAATTTTTTAGAGTGCATCTGTGTAAAAGTATCCTCATAATCATAAAATTACGGGGACTGCAGCCTGTTTAACAGAGGTCAGGACAACCGCTGATGAAGCCCTTTTTATTCAGCTACAAACTGAGCTGAGGTGCAAAACAATGATGGAACGACCAAAATTCAACGAAAAATATTTACTCTGCACATGAGGTTCACGTATGATTTGTCGGATTACAAATACATACAACATGAATTATATTGATGAGAACGATCTAAGAATTTAGGCAGATGTGTTGATTAGCTGCTAATTGCTAATTGCTAATTGCAATTAAGCTGCATGCACTCTCGTTTGTTCGCAATTTGTTATAAATATAATCAGGTTGTAATCAATGGCAATATAAACTGTAAATTGTTTCTCATGAGATGACTCAAAAATTGATGTACACATCATAAATGCTTGTAAGGTTTAAGCCAAATTGCGTGTTCAACAATATTGGAACGGTATACCTCATACCACTTTGCGCTTACATGTGTGCCAAAACAAACTCATCGATGGGAAAATGAACCGTTTTCTAATCTAAATAAACTAGAAACTGGGCTTCAAAATCACAAAACTATCAAATATCCCATTAAATAACAGTTACATTAAATTAGAAACATTTTAATAGACACAAAATGGAATTTCTAAAATGTGAACATCTAACCACAAAAAACGAGACCTTTTGCATTTTTTCATGTTTTTTAATTTTTTACCGCGAACGCGAAATTAAACCTGCTATAAAACTAGTTGTACTGGATCCACTCGCCAATAAGATCCCAAGCCCGGCAATACCCGCTTTCTACTCCCGCCTCGATGGGATATCTTGTCTTCGTTTCTTCCAATTGTCTTAATTGTAATATGAAAAGTTCTGCTGTAGAGTCATGACTATTCATGACGATTACGTTGTTAACTCTCGAAAATATATCCCACCCCTTTTATGGCTGCGATAGGCCTACTATTGTGTTCGGCTGTTTAGACTCTACCTATCGAGGCTGGAGTAGAAATCGGGTATTGTCGGGCTTGGGATCTTATTGGTGAGTGGATCCAGTAAATCCGCTTTTAATAAGAGGTCATAATTTGAGTTTGTACAATCCTATATACTTCAGAATAAAACATGTCAGTTTCAGATTTGAACTCTTGAATCGGGGCATGGTGCGTGGAGGTGCCAACTATCAGGGTTTTAAAAATAAAAAACGCATCAATTAAATTGGTTCAAACAAATTACTGCCCTAAATGACATCGATTTACAATTTTCTGTATATTGCACATCATTCCACCTAAATATTTAGAATAGGCCATCGTACGACCGATCCCGATGGCCCAGTGGTGAAAGCCTCTGCCTTGTTAACCTGAGATCGAAGGTTCGAATCCTGCTGATGACCTCTTTCCGATGCGGCCGGTTGGTTTTGCACCAGCTGGTTAAGATTACAAACCCCCTTTTCGTCTGGCGCCTGGCATAAGAGATAGAATTAGAAATTGTCTCATAAGCCAAACCTTGCTGGCCCTTTCATTAGGGGTGACACCATAATAAACAGACCTCACGGATCTGGAATGAACATGACTACAAGAGCAATGTTTCAAATATCCCTCCCCAAAAGATAAAACCTTTGCGGATGGATATCGCGCGCCGACCGCCAAATGCAGTTACAGCTTTGATACATGTTCTGATAAACTGTGGGCATCTGTGGTCTGTTGCAGACAAGGTCAATCGATCTGACTGACCGACCATGTAAGCCAAATATACATTGAAATGAATTTTAAAAAGAGTATATATGCACGACGAAGGGAATTAATGTGCATGTAAATGGTGTACAGAAAGCATTCATTCAGAGGTTCGCCGCTGTGTGTGAACCCCAGCCTTGACATACTACATGCTGAACTGGTCGTTTAAAACCTAGAATAAAGTATGTTGTACATATATGTCGAAGAAACAGTGACAATTCCATCTTTTTGCGACTGCTACGGAAAAGTTTAAAACAAGCGAAACGCGTTTGTCCCCAACATTCTGGCTTTGCTTCAAGCTTTCTGCAAACACTACGTCTAGCGGATACTCATCAAGAGTCTGCCCAAAGCCGTCCACTGGCCCAGTCACAGGCCAATCAGCTCAACAGAGCCAGTAAATGACGACGTAACTTTCTGACTCGGCCACATTTGGGTGCAATCTTGAAAGCAGCAATGGCAACGCCGCGTTTTTCGTTGCGCCGGTTGTGTGTTTCCTCATTTTATTTTGGAATTTATACAAACCTGTTTTGGAATTTATACAAACCCAGCGCGCATGAACTACTTTCCATCAAGTGACTTGATAGTTAGCGACCCGGTGTTTTCGAATTTGTATTCGATTACGAGGCCATTTTTCGGGTATTTAGTTACTGGTATCTCCAAAATTTGCTGACATGTAGTTCTCCACAAAATTGTCTTCTCGCCTGATAATCCCAAGAAGGGAGAATCGCTATTGTTCAGTTGAAAAACTGTTCTTTTTCCGATTTTTTTCTTCGCGATTTTGGGAGTGCCGCCATGTTGTTTCTATTGAGGTTTCCATGGCGGGCCATACATCACGGGTGTGGCCCATAACATCCCGCAAAAAAATAGATCGATGCATTTCCAAGATTATGTTACAGTATTCAACTCAAACTCCAAAATTAAGTAACAGAACGTGACGTGTTTATTTTTCATCACGGTCATGTTCAGCCTTTGAACGTGCTGATACAAAAGGCCATGTTGGAGTTATAAAACGTGTTCTGCAACACATTTTCACCGTAATGGCCGTAAAATGTGCAAGAGATCCTACCCCTCATTTCTCACTTGGTATGGATTTTGCGAGACAAAAGTGGTCACAGGCATGACACAATTTACCACTGACAGGGTTGGGATGCTCATCGGTCCTATATTTCGCTTGCGACATCAATTGATGGCCAAGCAATTTTCTAATGCTAAATTAAAATATTTTTGTAAGCCATAATCTTGCCCAGGCGGGCCGTTATCGACTGTTGGTTTAGATTTGTCATTACCCTCTACTGTCAAACAATCATAAAGTCGACTGAGTTTCAGTTTGATTACATCTGTGGCGGTTTTAATTAAGAAATTTGCATCATGGGTCCGTCCTGGTCTGATAATTTATTGGCGCGCATATTTACTGACAGCACCAGTGGGACTTTTCATCACGATTTAGTTACAGTTGGAAACAGGACTGGCAAGCCTACTGTCCATACCAAACTACAATGTGATATTACGTGCCTTGCCAGCATAATTCACGTTGAAGTAGAATTAGGGGCCATTTTAGAAATTTGCAGTTTATCTTTCTCGATTTCTTATAAATATCGGTAGATGGTTCAAGCGTTGATTAATCAAAGGCCGATCAGCATGCTGTTGGGATGAAATCGGCCGAACTTTTGCGTTAAACACTTTTTAATTGGTCAGGAATAGAATGAACAAGTTAATTCACTGGTGGTTTACGACCTTGTGTGTTGTGTGTCCAATGTTTCTCCTCATCCCAACACATTCAAATGTGTTACTTTAACGTAATTTATTCAAGTGTCAGATATTATTCCTCAAAATTATATAGTATCGATGCATGACTGGCATATTTCAATATATTTGGAGAAATGAACATATTCAAACATATAAGCTTACACACGCATTGTCAAAATGTGGTTCTGTATTCATTTTGGCATGTTCGGGGGAAATTCAATGCGTCGCACAAAATTTTGTCAGACTTTCTTATTGAATGAGGAAGTAGTTTCGTTGATTCCTAGGGCATGACTTGTTTTCTGACATTAGGTTATTGTTGGTAATAAACTTTTGTAATCTTGCGAGTTGCTCCCATGGAAACAAAATAAAGCTGGGCTATAATGTAATGATTTGCATATATTGTAGCCATGAAATAGATTTTATAGCACTAATTTTATTGATATCTCTTAACGACAAACCGGTTTGTGCTCTTCTTCATCTTCATCCTTATAATGATCCTTGTCGTATTTGACAACTACTCATAACAAGTGAGTAGTTGTCATGGCAACTATTGTCGTTTATAGACGTGAGTTAAGTCAATTAGTTGAGTCAATTATATCTGCTCAGCTTGATTGCCTAATTTAGCAAAAGTTACTAGTGGAGTTCTAAAAAACTGTGTATACATTTTAGGGAACGTCCTACTCAACTACAACAACTAAGCTGCACTAAACCTTCGAAGTGAGCAACTTGGCATTGTAGTATTCAAGTTGAGCCTCGTATGATATTACAAAAAAATGTTTTCATTCAAGGAGTCGACCATGATTACTGTGCAGATATAGAAAGACTATGAATTTAAGGAAATCAGCAATATTCAAGTTGGGTTTGAATAAAACGATCCTTAATTCCCACTTGAATTGAAACAGAGTCAAGGTCAGCATAGTGCTCTACTTATAGTTCTTTGTGTGGAACTACGGCAATTAAAGTGAATTTGAGGTTTGGTAGCATACCTTACTTGCATATATTTCTGAAAGTAAAGAAGATATGGGTATAGTAGCGTTCATGATCAGAAACACTTCTTTGAAGGTTGCGTACCTAGACAAGATGGAAATAGAATATAATCCCATGGACCAACTGTCGGATACTTTTGGTGCAGAGTCCGATTATCAGGACCACACTAGATATTGGCTGCACCATGACTCAAACAGTCTAACAGATCGTCTATGCTGAGGATTCCACCGTGTACTCGTGATGGTGCTGATGAACGATATGACATCTAGCAATGTAGATTATCTGACACTGCGAAGTGGTGTGGTTGATTAGATGATGAAAAATATACTTAGTTGCCAACCAGACTGCAATGTCGAGCAGCAAACTTTGTCATTGGCCACCACTGTGAGAAAACCAAAAGCGCAACTGAGGTTAATGAGCTTTAATAGTAGATTCAGGAAAATACAACCCCAAAAAGTACGGAGGAGTAGATAGCAAAAGCGAGTGAAATCGGCTGAGAAGTTTGCAGCTTAACTAAAACGGCTCTGTAGTAACATCTACCCAGTGGGAAAATGTGGAAATAAGGACTTGATGACACGATTCCTTTATGGTTAGAATAATGATCAAGCCAAACTCCAGGCTGGGATTGTAAGAAATCCATCAGACATACATGTATATTGTGTGAGGCAGATGTAGTGAAGATGAGAAGCCAATGTTGAGATGTCAATACAGTATTGCCTTGCAGGTAAATCTGTAAATGTTTGTTCTGAAGATTTGAATCCACAAGCAATGCTAGAATTGTGATGGACAATGGCCTTGGAAAAGATGGCAGCTGTTAGTTTTGAAAAAGCTGTGAACATGCCAGGGGATGATGTGACTAATGTCAATCAAGCGATCAAGTTCAATCATAGAAAATCAACCTCAGAAAACATGTGTGAGAGTTATGAGACTTATAATTTTTACCCCAAGCTATTGGCCTGTCCATTCATGATTCAAGCTCTACTCTCTCGAAGTCCGAACTGCAGCTATACACCGCTCAGGATTATTGACGTTCAGACCTTGCCATCTCTGCCAAATATACACCTTTCCAGAAATGGGGCGCTGAGTGTCCGAAGTAGTGATGTCATAAGGGGAAACTAGGCCTTATGGTGGAGGGACAAAGGAGATAGTCATGGTTGACCAACACACTTGAATGCCTTTAATGACGGACGAGGGGGAAAAAGTTAGTTCCAATGCAAGCCACCAATTTCGGGAAGCATGTATAGGTACCCATTTACTCCTGTAAGCAGGGTAGTTGGTAAAACCTAAACGCAGATTTGGACGCTGGACGCTGGATGCTTAGTTTTGTATAATTGGATTGCGCCGCCTGGGTTCCACTCACAAGGAACCACGATTCAAGGTTTGTAGCGTCGACCTCAATAACTTGCACTGTAACATGAGACGACCATCCCTTATCGAATTTCCTCAATTATCGTTTAATGCACTGACATCAACGGGACACAGATGCCCCGACGGGGCATCATCGACTTCACGGAACGACGGACTAGACTGAAATGGCTAGGAAGTCAAACTTTCGGGGCGGTTGATGATGCGACCGTACTTATCCAAAGGCGACCTTTACTGATAATAGATTTGCACACGTCTATTTGTTGATGACCATGGCAATGTTATACACATTCTTGCTGGTGGTGTAGTGCTTTGTTGTGGTTATTTGTTCGATTCTGTTGGATTTTTAAAATCCTGTACACGTTGGGTGACCACCAACACATCTATGTGTATCGGAAAAATATGGGTTAAAAAACTATGGATTGGACTTGGAAAGTCTTGACTAGCAGTCATCGCTCTTCACCGCCTGTGTGCTGTCAACATTATATATCCGAGTGGGAATTTGGAGCTGAGAACACGTGCTAATGTTGGTCGTTGGAGAGTGGTCCCTTGGGCAAGGCACATGGCATGCAGAAGGGTCACTAAGTGTGAGGTGTGGGTCCTTTAACAAGACACTTGGCAGAAGGGTCACAATGGTAGAGGTGTGGATCCTTGGGTAAGGCACTTAGCTTGCAGAAGGGTCACCAAGTGTGAGGTGTAGGTCCTTGGGGAAGGCACTTAGCTAGCCAAGAAGCAAGAAGGTATGTTAAAAGTTATAAATGAACGGGAAGGGGGCGAATTGGCAGCCATGTTGGATTTTGGCATTACGTAATCATTTCCCAGGCATAATCGAGTGTGCTATTAAGGGGGTGCGTATCTTCGTTCACCGAGTTCTTGTTCCCTCAATTGTACTTAAGTATCCCTATTTCGCAAACCTTTTATTTTCTTGCCACTCCAAGTGAAAACTCTTGTAGAAATTTTGATCCCCTTTGGAGGGAGATTCTGCCACTTTTTTGGCTCCATGATGCTCCTGTTTCATCAACTTTGAGAACCAATGGGGTACTAGGAAATGTGCCGGGACAGGGCATCAGTTCATTAATTTCAGGCGGTGGAGAGTGATGATTGTCAGTCTAGACTTTCCCAGTCCAATCCTTAGTGTTTCGTGATCCATAGTTTTCCAATACCCAGCGTTCATCAAGGTTACCAGTTCAGGGCAACTGCACTGGGGCATGAACATTTATTCACGGCTGGATTCTTCAGCTCCCCTCTGTGATAAATGTCCTAAGGTCAGCCTCTCCACATACATTGTACCACAGTCATAACACCGGGTTGAAGATTCCCGCGGCCCACCTGGTAATCGATTCCTGCACGTATAATGTTGTAATTTATGGCACTAAAAGTACCAAACTGTTCCAGTCCAGTCCGTTCCGTCAATTCGATAAGGCCCACTGCAGTTTACTGGTGGCATGATTTATTGAATGTAGGTGATGCAATCCAATGCTACAAAACTAGTCCAGCGTCCAATTGCCAAAATCTTCGTCCAGGTATTACTAACTACCGAAAAGCAGTGATCCTCCGAGAAGCGAACCCATGACCTCCTGATTATTAGCCCGGCGCGTGATTGACATTAGTCACATCATCCCCTGGCATTTAGCTATAACTGCTATGCCACTGATATCCCCTTATTGACAATACATATTATATGTGAGTTTAAATTACGCTCGAGCAAGGATCGCGTGATTCCGAACAACGTTCCAGGACGCTGAAAATTATCTAAGACAATTTGTCGTGTCCAGCGTGGTTAATTTTATATTTTAGTACGAAAAAGACTGCGCTCCCAAAGCTGCAGCGGACATTCTCTGATTATTATTTGTGTTTGAATGGTGTGATACTACATGTAGGATTATTTCTTGTATTATAAAGGCATAACATTTAAGGTTGATTACCATGCCAGTAGCATTCAGGTTTTATCACTGGACAGGATTATCTGGTTGGAAATCTGACAAACGTTCAATAAACGAACTGTAGATAACTTGGGATCAAGAGGGGATTGTAGCAGTGTTTTCATCGCATGGGAAAATACTTTAGAAATAACCACGAGCCACGTACTGATAAAGCTCTCTAGAAAAAGTAAGCAATAACGTTGACTTTTAATTAATAATTAATACTCATGTTCATAATATGTAACTTTCAGGGTTAGTTAGATTTCAATGACTTTTGTTTAATCTGGGTGGACAAAAACACTTTAGGCGTCTTGTGTTTAATCTGGAGATGGCCGGGATGCTGTAATGCGGTAAACTCCCACATTTAGAAGTAATATATAAAGCGTAATTCAGTTCACTCTGCCTACATCCATACTTGCCTACACCCATACTTGAATCGGGCCAATGGTGGGTGTTTGAGGTTTTATCCCATGCCCGAGGTCAGTGGAATCCAGGGCTCCAAGTCATGTTTTGTCAGATTCAAACAAAAATATCCTAAATAAACCACAGAAATGTAGCGCAGGTGTAACCCACAAAGTTTGCGAAGTCAAAAAATTACCGGGAAATCCGACCCAAACGGCGGTCAATAAAGCCATAAGTTAAAAATGCCGGAAAAAGTCTGGGTCCCAAGGCTAAGAAATTCACTTTTGATGTGACACCCCTACTGCATTTTTTTTTACGTTTGGGCCATGTCAGTGGGTGACATGTGTTTCAATTACGCAACTACTCCATACTAGTTTTTGTGGTGGAGGGACGGCATAACCTAAACCTTTTTGGGGGGTAGGGAAAACTAAATTGGCTATTGCTCGATCAGCAGTGGAACATTCTATGAGTACATTGGACCACTCGTTATCTTTGTTCTAATGTATGCTACAAAGTGGTATTCATCCGATAGAAATAGCCCATAATATGATGTGGCGCCCATTTTGGTTTTGACGTCACACTTTGACCCTTTCCGGAGCTTAAACTTTCCCAAACCTTTGACATGTAGTTTAGAAGACACACTGTGACGCGAAAACAACATAAAACGTTTGTTATCAATTCTTGGGTCAAGGTGCTATATTGACCCCACTAAGACTGAAAATTCCAATTTCCTGTGATTTTCATATTTGTGACCTTCAAATTACAGGTCACAGGGCACACAATTGAAATACCCCATGCATACTGCTGTTCGGAAAACATCAGGGTGGTCCGAAGTGTCGATTCCGGTTGCTATTTGAGATATAGATGTTGTGGTTGAACAACTTTTAAGCATTTCTTTGTGAAAAGTGCTAGATTTTGGGCGTGACCCATTTTTGGTGACTTTTTGACTTCCGGTTATTTCTAATACTACTTTGTAGCATACATTAAGACGAAGATAATGAGTAGTCAATAGTACTCATAGAATGTTCCACTGCTGAGCTATAGCCAATCTAGTTTCCCCTACCCACAAAATAATAGGTTTCGGTGATGCCGTCCCTCTATCACAAAAACGTGTCTGGAAAAGTTGCGCAATTGAGTTAATATGTCCAAAAACAGTTTTCAACTGTCCAAGTCAACCACTGACATGATCCAAGTGTCAAAAGTACAGCAGGGGTGGCACATCAAAAGTGATTTTTCGCACATTCTTTGACCTTGGGACCCAGACTAAAAGCACATGTGCGAATCTGGACTCTCATTAATGAGACAGTGTTGCAGCCGAAATCGTACAATTTGCCTTCATTTGCACTAACACATGATTTAAAAGACCATAATATTTCCAAGGTCTCACTCGACAGTTTCAAAATCGGCGAAAAGTGTCCATCCCCTAAACGTAGATCGTATACAAACGGTGTGTTCCTTTGAATTGGCCATGTCTATGTCTACAAATCGAGTTAGTTAATTAGGGACACCCTAATCTGGGTGCCAAGAGCTAAGAATAGTAGAAGTAAAACTGGATACCGTCACTGTAGTTTACAACAATGTCCATCGGTCCCTATTGTTGGGCTGTTGTGTTGCTCCACCGACGCGCATTTCTGCCCCTCTAGGCTTCATCAGGGTGGCTGGGGTTGACTTGCACTGTCTTGTTCGAAGTTCACAGTTTGAATGACATCATGACTCATGGGTGGTTTCTCAATGCCGTTGTGACGTTATAGACTTTGTTGCAACTCTGTTGTTGAAACATTCTGTTGTAGTCAAGCAGGTGGGCTGTCCAAATGGCACATATTGAGGAGTACAGGATCAACCGATGATACACACGGACCAGACAATAAAATCAGAATAGTAGAAGTAAAACTGGATACCGTCACTGTAGTTTACAACAATGTCCATCGGCCCCTATTGTTGGGCTGTTGTGTTGCTCCACCGACGCGCGTTTCTGCCCCTCTAGGCTTCGTCAGGGTGGCTGGGGTTGA
The DNA here is from genome assembly GCF_910592395.1 of Lineus longissimus. Lineage (NCBI taxonomy): Eukaryota > Metazoa > Nemertea > Pilidiophora > Heteronemertea > Lineidae > Lineus > Lineus longissimus. The sequence continues at coordinate 14,645,450 of NC_088309.1, read as the reverse complement.
CTTGCACTGTCTTGTTCGAAGTTCACAGTTTGAATGACATCATGACTCATGGGTGGTTTCTCAATGACGTTGTGACGTTATAGACTTTGTTGCAACTCTGTTGTTGAAACATCCTGTTGTAGTCAAGCAGGTGGGCTGTCCAAATGGCACATATTGAGGAGTACAGGATCAACCGATGATACACACGGACCAGACAATAAAATCAGAATAGTAGAAGTAAAACTGGATACCGTCAAGAGCTAAGAACCAAGAGCCAAAGCTCCATTAAAAAAGGCAAGAACCGCCAGGAAAGCCACGAGCCAAAATAAAGGTATAGGCTAATGAATATAATTATTATCTTTGGGAATCCTAAGTCTACAGGCACCCTACTAAAAAATAACTTTATTTTGTTACCGTTTATGACGTTGTCAGATATCCCCGCCGCCTGGATAGCGGTATCATGCCAGGATTTTTATCGTACTAACGTCCAGACTCTTTCACCAACTTCCTCAATTCACTCATTACAGAGACTGGTACTTGGCGGCATTTCACTCGTTATCAACTAGATTCTGGGGCGTCGGCTTCCGGTGACCGGTCAGGTGTTTTTCACAAAGATGGGTTACCTCTAGCCAAGTGAAAAACCAGGAATACCAGAAAGCTCGGTATGGACAGTGCATCCACTGTATGCACTGAACATGTATGGCTCGCCTCGGGGTCACAGATTCGTGTTGCGCCAACATGGACGTCGCGACCAGGGATGACAACACAACGGGTTTCTTGACTTTGCGTTTGATAATAGGAACCCAAGCAAATTCACTCATTCTTCATACTCATTCACACCAGACAGGAAGTGCTCAGAAAACCGCTGGGCAACTTGCTGCCACACACCCAGTAAAACCAAACATTAACCCATTCACACCATTACTCATACTGACACAAATGACAACCATAGTCAGAAAAGACGCGTGTTGGGACAATCAACGAGGCCTCCTCGTCTCTCCGCTGCGTGGCGGATAGGGTCGAGGTTACCTGCACTATAACAGTATCTATCCAGTCTTAAGTCCGTCAGTCTATAAAGGCCAGCATGGCTTCTGTAACAGGCGGTCAACGGCCACTCAGCTTGTTCAGTTCCAGCATAGACTGGGCCAGGTCTTAGATAGTGGGGGTCAAACTGATGTTATATATTTGGATTTTGCTAAAGCTTTCGATTCCGTTCCCCATTGCCTCTTATTACATAAGATTCGTTCCTTGGAATCTGTGGACGTCTTCTGAGTTGGTTAACGTCGTATCTTACAAATAGGAAGCAGAGAGTTGTGATTAATGGCTCGGAGTCATCACTTTTAGATGTACTGTCTGGTGTGCCGCAAGGGTCAATTTTAGGCCCTCTTTTATTCTTATTGTACGTAAATGATATTGCTGAGGTCGTTAGTGACGGTACTGCCATGGATCATTTTGCTGATGATTCCAAAATGTGTAGGGAGATAGAGTCTGTAACCGACTGTCTGCTACTTGAGACCGACCTTGATAAATTGTACGCTTGGAGTAAAGGGTGGGGCATGACATTTAGCCCAAGCAAATGCATGGTCATGAGTGTTACTAGGAAGTTAAATCCGACACACTTCTTTTACAATATCAATGGTTTTGCATTGTCTCGGGTTGATAAATTCAAGGATCTTGGTATTGTCTTTTCTTCGGACCTGTCATGGTCATCTCATGTCAATGGTATTGCAAGCAGTGCAAGTAGAATGTGGGGTATGATCAGGCGTGTATGCGGGCGTACTGCAGACGTTAATTTGAATATCATGTTGTATAAATCACTTGTGCGTAGTCGCCTTGAATATGGTACGGTGGTATTCGACACACATGTGCGACGTGATCTTGAAACTTTAGAGCGTGTCCAGCGGAGGGTGACTCGTCACATTTTAGGCCCTGATATGCCATATGTGGAGCGTCTGCGAGCGTTGTCTCTGCTGCCCCTGTCGTACCGTCGGGAAATCAAGGATCTAGTTTTTATGCACGATTCTTATTATAATGTCCTGGATTTTAATGCACGTTTTTATATAACCCCGGCTGTAAGTGGCGACGGTTTACGACTGGCGCAGCCGAGATTCCACCCGGAGACGTTCGGTGCCTCATACTGGGTGAGGACACCGAAGCTGTGGAACAGCCTCCCGGTCCAATTACATAATTTGAAAAAAATGCATTTTAAATCGTCCCTTAATGTTTATTATTTTGACAGGTTGGATCGTTTGGATGTCGACGACATGTGCACTTTCGTCACTTTCTGCCGTTGTGCAAACTGTCGGCCCACTTAGTGCGCATGTCGCCGGCACCCCGACGACACAATTGTGCAATCAAAGTTGTTTTTAAAAGGCATGTTATTGCTCAAGTTTGTAAGTTCTTGAAATCGGCCAATTAAAGCAAATGGTGAGAGTATCATCCCCTCACCACACTACATTGCGCTTAGGAGTGCCTGTCTGCACTGTTAAAAAAACGGTAATCGTGGCTCTCTTGGCGCTTCGCTCTCACATTAGGGTGTCCAAGTCTCAGTGAGGTAGAGCAAAAGAGATTTGCCTCCTATTAACCAAAGTGCGTTGGGCACAATTATTTCGTGATGCGGCTGGGGCGTGTAGTGACACAGAGCGTGGCACAGGGTGCGTTGTCACGTCAAAACGACACGTGCGTTTTGGGTCATTCCTGATTAAAAGGACGAATAGACAGCTTTGCGCCGCTTTGACACCGGATTTTGTTCCTGAAATTTAAATGTACATTAAATTGCCTGTCACATGGTGGTTAGCATATGTACCAGAAAGTTTTTCGCTCCGAGTATCTGGGGCCCGAACTTGGCAGAACTCGAGACATTTTTGGCCTGATTCTTGGCCTCCTAGTCCGATTTGGGGAATATCAATGGTGGCGCCAACTACTGGTAATAAAAGTAATCAAATGCACTGAAAGCGCCTCCATAAAAATTTGCGGGTATGGGGATCTGGTGTCAGTAGTTTGGTCTCAGCATGCATCTGGTTGATCCCCTGCTGGTCACACCTGGCGCTGGAGTCCGCTGCACACGTACATTTTTGGGTCTTATCCACTCAACGGACGAATAGAGCGCTTTGCACCGGTTTGACCCTGTATTCTTTTTCTAGAATTTAAAAGTACATTGTACAGTCCTACCAGAAAGTAAATTCAGCAGAGAATGGTATATACATGTACTGTCTTTTCATCGACAAACCACCGGTTCCTAATATTCAGGCCAAACCCACCTTATGATGGTACGTAGTAGAGGATCACAATACACGCATGGTTACGACCAATAGCAGTAGACTGTGAACTTGGAAGGCAGGCCTAGGTTTTAGAGGGGCTGCTGTATGTTTCGCAGGTGACCTAATAGGGTTACGTCATTTGTACGGACGAGTGCCGCGGCGGAATAATACGGGGTGTCCCACAAAATACTCCACCGGTTTTTACAGGATGTTTAATTTCAAAATTTGAGTACCTTAAAAAGCGTTAAAAAGGCATATCAAGGCTTGTTTGCTAAGTGTAATGGATGATTGAAAGGAACTTCGAACAACAATGTCTGGTCCATAGTTTGGAATCCGGGAGAATTACCTTAGCATTTTAGTTGGGACAACACGTAGGCCTAAAAGGGCAAAAACTATTGAGTAATCAGTGAGGTTTCAGGCGTATATAAAGTTTGGGTACTGTCGGAAACCTCTTCTTGCCTTGCCTACAACTTGTAGAAATATGGATGAGCCACTGCCTAAAAGAAAGCGTAGTTATTCCGTGTCGGAGAAGCTGCGATACCTGCGATATTTTGAGGTTGCCATTGGAAATGGCACTGTGCAAACGATGACAGAATTTGCCAACCACCACAACATACCTTTTGAGACGTTTCGCAGGTGGAACCGTCATGACCTGGAATTGAAGGAGGAGCAGAACCGGGGCAAAGACCGAAAGGTGAAGCAGAGGATGATTGGTTACTGGCCTGAGGTCGATGACCAACTAGAAATTTGGTTCCGGGATGTTCGGCAAAGACGTCTACCTGTTGTGATCCAGGATGTCCAGGAGAAGGCCGTGCAACTATTCCAGACCTGGTGGGAAGCCCTCCCAGAAGAGCGCCGACAACTCGCCACAGAGGCAAAACCACTAATGCATGATTTCCATGCATCCAACGGCTGCCGAACTTTTTATGAAGAGGAAGGACATCAGCCTGCGAAAGGTCATGAAGAACACTACCACCATTCCAGAAAACGCCGTTGTCCTGGTTCGAAACTTTCGCGATCAAATAACCAACACCATCGAAAATTTTGGTATACGAATGCGCCTGTTTTTCAACATGGCCCAGACTTTCCTCCTTTTTGACCTCCGCCTAATGTACACCCTCAATGAGAAAGGTGCCAAGGCTGTTGATGTACGAACCTCCAGGAAGAATGCAAAGCTGGGATGTTCTGTTACACTTTGCGTGGCGGCGAATGGCGATAAGATGCGAGCCCACATCACCTTTCCGAGAAGAGGATTTGTTCGCGCGCTTCGAGCTCTGGAAGAGGCCGAGTTGCCCGAAAACGTTGTGGTCACATCGTCCGCCACGGGATGGGTCAGACAGGAGACGAGTCACCATTGGCTTGACGAAATCTTCATCCCATACGTCCATGAGGCCCATGCTGAACATTCCATACTTTTGGTGGATCAGTTCAGAGTACATCGAACGGAGAACTTCAGGAATCGTCTCACTGCAGAAGGGGGCAGACTCCACTTTGTACCGGCCGGATGCACATCTTTGGCACAACCCCTGGATGTGGCTGTCATGAGATCCTTCAAATGTCATGCCAAACAAGCATGGAAGTCATGGAAGACCGAAAACACCAACGAAGCAGGCCAGTGTGATCCAATTGGACTCAGAGATGTTGTCAACATCGTCAGCCGTGCCTTGGAAGCGATCACCCAGAGGTCGTCGAGCATGGATTTGAGAAAGCGTTACACCCACAGAACATAGACGCAGGTCCACACCCAGTTCCAGATGACGACGATGACGACGAACAGGGGGTAGAATTCCTCAATCTGCCTGATGAGTTTGAGCCTGAGATAGCAGGGCAGTAAGCAATCGGGTCAACAGAGAAAATCGACAACCGGACCAGAATAAAAATCCAAAATAATGAATAAAAAATAAAACAGAAATGAGAAATAAAAAATAAAAACAATGAATAAGGGCAAAAAAAGATGAATAAAGATTGGATGAAAGCCAATCTGAATAAACCTGAATGCATGAAGCATCGCTGTCTTGAAGCGATGCTGGTATAGCCCCCAAAAGGCCTGTGATGCCCACTCAAACGCGTTTTATGTGTGAAAGGGTTAACGTTGATCTATCAAACAGACCCAAACCGCAAAATCGCACTGAAACCGCAAACTCAGACCGCAAACCACAATAAACGCGAGCGCTTTGCATATCCTATGTGTCTCGTTAGGCCAATCTGTCATTCTACTAGTAATACACCTATTTCATTCAACTTTCGACCAATGAGTGAAATGGTATTGTGCCCTGTGCTCGCGGTAGGCGTATGCATTAAGCCTAATGAACCGGTCTTACATCGATGAAAAGACAGAACATTGTATTTTGGGTCATGTATCTGTTATATTTGGTTCCAGTTAATCCTGTCTATTCATTATGTAACAGTCAAATTTATAAACGACCAAGGGCAAAAAAAATTATATTTTTTCTTTTCTTTTTTTCACAATGTATGTGAACTATGCTGCAAAAAATTTGTTTCTTAGCTTTGATTAGGAAATTCCGGCTCAATTCTTCATTTTGAAGATCAATTTTAGATCGCTACAGGCAGCTGGTTTTTTTTCAGACAGCAGGTGACCTTTGGGAACCCCTCATGGTCAGCAATGCAGTCAGTCAGAGTCTATATGAATGGGGCCATTCAACACAATTGCAAAGTCATGATTTGATTTATTACAATTATGAGCAGTGGGATTTTCAGGGGCCGTCTGTTGCAGTTTAACCTTAACTGGTTACCAAACAAACCTAACATGCCAATGATTCAACCGGATTTAAGTTTTGGAAAGACACATGAAATAAGGATAGCGATTTTCGGACCTTTTTAAAAATTTTGTTACATAATGAAAGGTTGGAATTAGAGCACCCAAATACATCAGATATGTGACCAACTAAATATACTATACTCTGCTAAAAAATGCATGCAATTATCTTCTTTTATCCCTGTGATATCGAAAACAAAACGGTGGACATTTACTTTCTGGTAGGACTGTACATTAAATTGCCTATCTCATTGTAATGAGCTTATGGACCAGAAGATTTTTCCCTTCGAGTATGGGGCGCGAACTTTGCAAAATTCTTGAATATATTTGCCTGATTTTTGATAGCGTAATACAATTAGGCCTGCATGGTGGCGCTGAGGCGGCCGCTGCCGGGGGCCCAATTCCAAACGATTTTATTTTTGTAATCCTTGACCAGAATTTCGGAATGGCAGGATCTTCGGCTAGGAATAAGTTTCTAGTGTTTTAACGACGCAAAACAATTTCTAACAGTTGGTTTTTCATATGAGTTGTCTGTTTCCGTCATAAATTACACTAATTTGATTGTTAGGATGGACAAGCAGATTTGATTCAATAAAAAATCGACGACCAACTTATGTTACATATCAAATACATTTTCCCTACGTATAGGCTCCCGCCAGGTGGTCAGTGTGTAACCACTATTGGCCTGTTCTCGGCAACTCTCTGTAATGTAATCAGGAGAGTTGTTAAGTCACTCTAGATTTTTGAACGTTTGCTGAATCTGGTTGGTATCAAATGTGGCACCACCTGGTATCGAAACTAAGTTAATGCACTGAAAGTGGCTTAGAAAGGTTCCTTAAGACTCTACCTCCATAAAGGGTTTAGGTATCTTGTGCCAGTAGTTTGGTCTCAGCATGCATCTGGGTCATGCCGGGTGTGTCACACGAGGCACTGGTTTGACGTCACGTCTGCTGGATTTAATGGAACTGTGGAGTGAGACCAATGACAGAGCGCATTCAAGAAGGAAGTGCTATTTACCCGTCGTTTGGTTTGGTTCGGATGTTTCCGGTGATTTCCGAAGCCATGACCAATGAAAGTGTTTGTTTTCATAGATTAAGCACCTGGCCTAGAAATAACGTGTTTGCGAAAATGTCGTTATTGAAGCGAGAACACGTAGCAGGTTGCTTCACCTGTGCCTAATCAATACTTAATTCAGATCCCGGATAATAAGACAATTGAAGTTGCTTGCCCAAAAATGCAGTAATTAAGAGATAATAAATCTATTATAGGCCAGTATTTGCACACCGCATCCCCCCCCCCCCCACTTCCAACCACCCACCCCTAGCACGGGCCCAAAGAGGCGGGTTAACTTTACTCTCTTATTCATCATCATTATCATCATCATCATCGGTACACATCTTGCGCAGTTCAAATCATTCCCTCCGAAAAACTTCTCGCCGAGCAGCCTGGTTTGTATCAGCACCGGTGGTAAGCGCTTCTCGGTTCCGAAGTTGCATTATCATAATGAGCCAAACCAAACGATGGGTAAATATACTTTCCCCATTCAAGAACATGTATTTTCCAAGCGTCGTCAATGGTAACCATCGTTGACAAGTCGAACTCGATTTACTGACTCTGCCGCTGTTGGTCCCCCGGTCGCCTTTCAACAATGGGAGCAACCGACGGCCAACAGTGGTCATAACGGGATGTACTAAGGTTGGATACGCATGCGCGCAATATCATTGCGCGTTCTGCTTTTTCAAAGGGAGGTCGAGGGATCATTTTAGCGCGGGATAGTTTTTTTCGTACAATTTTACCAGAATACGATCTATCATGAAACTAAAAACAAAACAGAGAGAGGTTTTTCATTGCCTGAGCGACGCCGAGGAAGGTCACATGCCTGAGAAAAAAGACTCATGTGAGAAACCTGCATAGGGAGTTTTGGCAAATCCCCCAAAACGCCAACGTGAACGCCTGTCTCATTGTTTGACCTCCAGATAACGATGCCGAACAGTGCGATAACCGTTCACGATGACGTTTCGGGAGATTTGCGAAAAATCCCTAGTAGTAGTTCGAAGTGTGGCAAAATGGCGCCTCTTCGTGCCTGATCAGTCTTGCTTTCTCATGATTACGGATCACAGCAACATTGAGCACCAGTGACTGCGCCATTCATTGTTAAAATTAATATCTTTATTAAATACACTTCACAGTGTTATCCTTCAAATGTCTTTTTAACCGAAACATAACAAGAAGGCTATTTAATCCGTGTTACGAGCAGCGGACAGTGTGTCGTAGATCAAACTGTTGCAGAGGCACTAGGCGAATTTCAGCGGGTGTGTACAAAATGAGACCTAGTGTCGAGGACAGGGAGAGTGGAAGACGTCAATTTGCTTTGCGCGAAAAATATCGTTATAAAAAACAATGCGTCAGTAACGTCTCGCGGAAAGGTAAAGTAAGAAAAATCTATACGTCACCTAATACGGTTGCGTCGGAATAGGTTTAGTCTTTTTTAACACGCAATCAATCATAAATCGCCAGTTGTGCTTCGAAAACTTTGTTGGCTACACATGCGCCACATTTCGCTGGTTTTGTACGCTATTTTCGTTTGAATCCGACAAAACTTGACTTTGTGCCTTGAATTTCACCAGAGTCTTTCCATAGATTTTTATACTGAAAGACTCTGATTTCACTGACCTCGCGGGCATGGGATAAATGTATTTATTTTCTCTCCAGATGATAATAACTGACAAAAATGTTAGGTTCTAAACGTTGGAACGTTCCAAAACCATGAAACCACCCATGAAACCAGCCTAAATAAACATCACAATTAATGATTTTTGATTTACTGGCATGTCTTTTTACCGTTTATAGCTATTTCTTGATTATGATCTTGGCTCTGGATACACTTTTATCCTTGTTTATTTACCCCGCTATGCCGGCGGTATTCCACATTTCTTTCTCCCATGCTGTTCGCTGAAAACTCTTCTGAGAACCAGTCTTAACCTCGGCTGCAGTAGATTGACTACCAATCATCCCACTACGATTGATGAGCCTTGGAACAGCCTCCCTGCTATTGTTTGGGGTTGAGAAATTAGGCTCACGCTTTGGTCGGGAACAATAGACAATCTTGAGGGAAGATAAAATATAAACCGAATCGGGATCAAGGGCTCTAGAAACCTAATGGAGAAACTACCGAAGAAAATAGACTTGCACTCCCCAACACTTATGAGAAATATCTTTACTATAAAGGCTTTCAGCTTATATTTGTTTTGTTATGTAAAGACAAGACTGACGACCAGGGTCAGCGATGTAAAGTTTAAAGCACTGCGTGCAAACGAGCGATTTTAGTCCCTACGACCTGCGGTTGAAATCGCTGCCATTTGCCGTTGCGACAGAGTATCTCTCGCCTCAGGTTAAAACAGATAGTCGTTGTGTGATATTGATCGTTGCCGCTGCCGCCACCAAATATTGTCCTTGTGACGGATTAGTTTTAAAAAAAACTCTAACTTGGATTCCCTCAATTTTTGAATGAAATTGCCACTTTTCAACCCCTACCTGGCAGTCGCAGTTTTTGGAGAATTGTAATGATAAGGGTCTCAAAATAACGCTAATGCTCTCCCCTTACAGCCGAAGTTAGATATTTATTAAGAAATTCTATCACCAGAAGATATTATATGCACATCTGTTTTTGGCCAAAACTACCTGTCATGAGTGAGTGTGATGGTCATGAGGAGTACAAATTGCCAAAATATTCCAATAGAGCGCGCATAGATTGATTTGCATATATACCACTTAACTAACACACATAACTCCTCCCACCAACTTGCTGTGAGATTGCTGGTAGGCCTAATTAGCTATAGATGTGGCATAAAGCTTTGCAAACCATCGATGAATGGAAAAGTCATGTAATATGAATAACATGTCATTTCACCAAGCTCTTAAGCCCGTAGCAAGTGGTCGCGATCAGGGGGCGGTGTTTAGGCTTGCTGGACAACTCCTTGGAAAATCCAAAGATGTTGTGCTCCCCACTCATACCAGCGAAAGGTCATTGGCTAATAGGTTCAATGATTTTTACCTGAACAAATTGAGCGCATCTGTTCGAGCCTTCGGGATTCCCATTCTCCATCCAGCCTGCCTGACCCCATTGTCAGCGATGTTGCATTTTCTGGTACAAAGTTTACAAGTTTCTCCGCAGTGTCAGAGGTGGAGGTGAAGAAAGTTATCCTTAAATCGGCAAGCAAGTCATGTGATCTCGACCACATACCATCATGGTTGTTAAAATCCTGTATAAATGAATTATTACCATCCATAACATCAATCGTAAATTCCTCCTTTGCCAACTCTGATGTTCCAACGGACTTAAAAACGGCACACATTCGGCCACTCTTAAAGAAGCCAGGGTTGGAAAAGGAAGAATTGAAAAATTACAGACCTGTCTCCAACCTTCCATTTGTTTCCAAAGTGTTGGAGAAAGTAGTTGCATCACAGCTGAGCGACCATCTCAACACTCATTGTCTTCATGACCCATTGCAGTCTGCGTATAGGCCCTACCATTCCACGGAGACTGCACCTATCAAATTTCAATCAGATGTGATGGATGGGTTAGACAAAAGTGATGTGGTTCTTCTATTGATGTTAGATATGTCATCAGCTTTTGATACCATTGAGCATACCATCTTGCTGAAGCGGTTGGAGTATTCTTTTGGTATAGAATGTGCGGCCCTTGCATGGTTTCGGTCCTACTTGACTGAGCGGGTCCAGTCGGTTCGAATTGGCGATAATGTGTCTGACCAGCGGTCCATTAAGTATGGCGTCCCTGAGGGATCAGTTTTAGGGCCAAAGATGTACTGCATGTATACCAAACCTATCGGCGACATTGTGCGAAAGTTCAACCTGAGATACCACCTTTACGCAGACGATGCCCAAGACTACGTAGTTGTCAGAGTGAAGGATATATCGTCTGCTATCCAGGCCATCGAATCATGCGTCCGAGAGTTAAAGCCGTGGCTAATCGCAAATGGTCTATCTCAGAATGACGTCAAGACTGACTTTGCCATCTTCTTTCCCAAACACCTTGAAAGTATTGTTAAAGAGCTGAACCTTGACATAACAATTGGAAACTGCAGTGTAAAACCATCATCCTGTGTAAAAAACCTAGGTGTTTTTCTGAATTCGGGTCTCACCATGGAAAAGCATGTAAACAATGTGTCAAGAGTCTGTCACTTTCATATGCGTAATATCAGTCGCATTAAGCCATTCCTCACAGATGCAGCATGCAAGTCTCTTGTCCAGGCTACTGTCATCTCCAGACTGGACTATGCCAACAGCCTCCTGTATGGTATAGCTGACAGTCATTTGAAAAGACTCCAAAACGTGCAGAACACAGCGGCCCGACTTGTAACCGGTGCAAAGAAGCGTGATCACATTACACCAGTTCTTCAGGGGTTGCACTGGTTACCTGGCCGAGGTTTTAAATGGCTTAGCACCAGAGTATTTCGATGATCTTATGGTAAAGCATGTGCCAAACCGGCAGTTGCGTTCCGCGGACCAGGGCCTCTTGTCTGTGCCAAGGACTCGCACTAAAAGATACGGCTCGAGGTAATTGGGACAAGTTGCTTCTGGTCTGTGGAATGCACTGCCGGCAACGATCAGAGGGTCACCAAGTGTTCAATCTTTTAAGGGTCGTTTAAAGACACATCTTTTTAGACAACATTATTGTATTTCTTAACTTCCGGAGCTGTGTTTTTATATTTCGTATGTCATGTCTGTGATGAATGAATGTTTTAAATGTAAAGCGCCTTAGAGCATTGCTTTTATGAATAGGGCGCTGTAGAAATGTTTTATAATAATAATAATAATAATAGTAGCACACTAGCCGCCAACTTCGGCGTTCACAGGCGTTTTTTGCCGCAAGAGTCCTGAACGGCTGAAAAATCCCTAGTCTGCTACGAACGGCGTCGGCGAACGCGACTTGCCGCCACTTGCCGCAACTAAACGCCAAATATCTAACATGTTTGATTTTTGACGCGTGTCGCCGCGTTTGAACGCAAGAAGAAGCCAGGGCCCTGTTGTTCAAAAGCACAAGAGTCACGTTATCCCTAACGGTTACGTTAAGTATCCTTAAGGACGTTATCTTCTTCAGTTAAACCCAGTAAAATGTTCACGTTAAGGCTTAATGGCGCCGTTAAAGCTAACATGGTTTTGAACAACTCAGCCCAGGTGTGCTACGGATTGCCGCCTGAATTGGCGTCGGCGGCGAGGCTATGGCCAATCAGTATGCGTCTTGATGTCACATGATTTAAAAAATGGCAGCCTAAAGTGGCGGAAAAGACGCTACTGGACGCCGATTCTGAGCAGGTGTGCTCTGACCGGGATCCACTGGCCGCCAACTTCGGCGTCGAGAGGCGTCAGCTGAACGCTTCTTGTCGCCAAAGTTGGCGGCTGGTGTGCTGCGGGCTTTATATCGCTGTTCGTGGCCGTGTTGGCTGTTAAGTCACCATAATTTAGGATTATCTAATAAAATTCATGGAAAGGCAACAGATTTGTCATATGCTTTAACATACAAATGTGTAGGCCTATGCCCATGTCTGTACATTGGCCTTCAGTGCAAGGTGGGTCCAGAACTGCTTCCTTTCAAAACCTCATGATTAAGCCCTTCAAAAAAATTAAAAAGCTGCAAATAAAATCACCTATCTACATGTAGGTGATTTTTTTTCTGCAAAATGCCAGCTTGTCCTAGCAATGACCCTTATTCACGCATTGATAAGGTTTTGGGCAGAGAAAAGCCAACAGGTTTGCTTATTCCTTGCACCGAAATATTCTTTTGTTTCTCATAATTAGGAAGATTTGTCAACCTGAAAGACTGTTTCATTTATTTAATATTTGTTACTGATCCCAAATATATCTTTGATAAGTTAGCAAGCAGCATTCTTTATTCTGTTTCATATTTTGGGTTTCAATACAACAGGAAGGAATGTTCTGTCACTGTTCCAACCAAAATCACATTTAAATGATTACCTGGTCTGAAATGATTACGGGATGACAGATACTTCACGGTCATGATTAATCATAAACGGACTAAGAAGTAAATGCCATTGGGTAGAAGAGAGCCAATGCAGCTCAGTGGTATAAGAATCGTCTGAATCGGTAGACTGGTGCCTGTTACAGCTGCCGAAAGAAAGGCTATATTTCTAAGTTTTTTTGGAACTAATCCGTCTTTGTCCTTGTACGTGCTATGACCACCGCAAAGCGAGCGATTTTCGTCGCATCCGTTTTGACTCGCAGATAGCAGCGATTGAAATTTTTCGTTTGCGAGCTGACTATCGCATCGAACTGACAACTTCTTCCAATGAAAATATCGCAATGTCTTGACCGACTTATATCAATTGTGTTTGTTATCTTTCTTTAAAATACATCTAATAATAATAAGACTCCCGCCCTTGCCGACAAAATCGAAAAAAACCAAACTCTACCGACTCGTCTGAACACACCTTTAGTCTTTAGAGAGCCAAGTCAGACGTGAAGTCGGCACCAGCTCCTATTGAGACAGGAGCAAAGACGTGAGTGTGGGAAAGAATATCCAACAATGGATTAAAAAACACAGTTTAAAACACTGTTTTCTTGTATCGCATTTATGGTAAGGGGTCATTCAGGTTAATTATTTTCAAATCCTTTTTTGTGTGGCAAAACTTTGACGATGAAAAGATGCTGTTCTGTTTGATAATACTCCTAGTTATAAATTCAAAGAACTAGATGCAAAGATCCACAAGGATCAGGAAGCTGCGGTTTATGGTGACGATGATGATCGGTTAGAACAGACGAGACCATTTTATTCGCCAGTTTGTATTCAATACAGATAATGATGACAACGATTATGAATGGTTTACCTACTTTTTTGTAACCAAGACATTGAACTGACCTGAATTTGCAATGTAATATTACTACAAAATCTCGGTTCTCTTTTATTTTAAGGAAATGGACCTGCCAGGCGAAAAGGCTGAGGCAGACGTGAAGTCGGCACCAGATCCCATTAAGCTGACCCCAGAGCAAAGACGCGAGAGAGAAGAATATCCAACAATGAAGAATGGCGTTCGTCAAAACACTGTTGGGAGGGTGTTATTACACGGCGTACAGATCATTTCCTTGGTCATCGACAACGTCGAGCGGCTGTGCTTGGCGCAGATATCTACCACCCTATTGAAACAATATAGTTATAATGAGATTCATAACCGGAGGGTTGCCTTGGGCATAACGTGTGTTCAGTGTACCCCCGTACAGCTGGAGATCCTCCGACGAGCCGGGGCTATGCCTATCTCATCACGAAGATGCGGCATGATTACAAAGAGGGAAGCCGAACGTCTGGTAAAGTCCTTCCTGGAGGATATTACGCCACCTAAACTACCAGAAGACTTCGCTTTTACTGTGGAGCATAATTGCGGTTGGGGTTGTGATGGGAAGTTCGTGCCCTCACGGTACAACAGCTCCAGAGCTAAGTGCATTAAATGCAACTACTGCAACATGTTCTTCTCGCCAAATAAGTTCATATTTCACTACCACCGGACCCCTGAATCAAAATATAGCCACCCAGACGCGGCTAATTTCAATTCGTGGCGAAGACACCTGACACTCAAGGCTGAACATGAGAATGACGACAACCTTCAGCACGTTTGGGAAGATGTCAAGGCCATGTTTAATGGCGGAAGTAGAAAACGGGTCCTGAGCAGCTTTACGAGTAAATCTGAGCGCAGTAGGTCCTCCCACGGTGTTGACACCCAATATCAGAAGAAACAAAAGGTCTCACACAGTCCCACAAGACCCAACTCGCAGCCAGTCCTAAACGCTGGGCAATTCGGGTACCCTGTGTATCAGACACAGAGCGCTAGCTACCCAATGAAGTGTATATCTCCACACCCAACCTATCTAACCTATCCTTATAATAAGCCTCTGTCAACAGCGGAAGTCAAGGGTAATGTGGCTTCGTGGCCTACTACGACAGAGGCACCGTATACGTCATATGATCTATTCTGGAGCAAGCATCTCCAAACCCCAAGCGAGCAGGAGAAATTTCTATATGGCGTGCAAAGAGGGCTTCAGGAACAGCAAAAGGACCCAGTCTCTCAACGTTCTCCAGAACGACACTACATTCCCCTTGACTGCAGAAAAACGAGTCTCTTCACTAACGAAAATACAGAATCTCGCATGCATCCCTATATTTCAGCTTTTAAACCCGTTGGTAAAAAGGCTTCATCACCAATCGTCAATTCAAAAAGTCCGGCGAGCGATTTGGACAACGCCGGCAGTATCACGCAAAGTGAGACTAGTGAATGCAATGACGTTGACAATGAGAATTTTGAAATCGACATTATGGATGATTCACCATCCGAGGAAACACAAAATAATAATCGTGAACGATTAAAAAATATTGAATGCGACATGTACCGAGATAAGACTCCTGGTTCTGATTTTCCGTACGAGCAAGATGAGAAAAATAGTAGGGACAGTCCATTGCCGGAAGTTGTAAGTTGTCATGGGGTGGATATATCACATCCCGCAACCAATGAGGGTGATGCCATGGTGATAGTTACAACGCCGCAAGACGATGCTAGTTGCCAGAAGTACAAAATGATAGAAAAGGTACATGCACATACAATTGTAGTATGATCAATTAAGAGCCAAAGAATTTCCGATCATTGCATCGAGTGACACTTTTAATGAGATGCACGGAAGGCTCGATAAAATGCCTTTGATTGGTAACGTATCGCTGATCACATTTCTTGTGTCTCATTCCTCGGCATGAAGATATTTTCTTCAATTAATGTGACTAACAAAGTTGATGGCCCGCAATCTATCCACGAAACCTCCTATAAAAACAAATAGCTCAAAACGAAACCTCGTCATCATTTCGCTCTGTGGCGTTTAGAAAACCCCGGATCAAGTCTCTAACGATTCGTGAGTGTATGGCCACGTTTAATTATTTCTATTTAATTACAAGCGAATCCATTAGTATCTGGACGTCCGGGACCAGAATTCTTAAGCCGAGCGCGTACAGAGGCGGATTTCATAGTGTTATTGGCGACACTGGTCCATTGATTAAATCTTCCAATTACTTTAATTTGATCTAATTGTATTTCAGGAAATTACCGAAGTTGAAGACGTTCGTGAGACGGACAACTCAGGTTAGCCATCAATCATTTTAATTAGTCGACGATTATCCTGATATTTTATCTTCTTTTGCAAGACGCCATTTGGTGTTTGTCGGGGTTTGGTTTCCTTTAATATTAATACGACTTCATGCAACGCCATCGATTGCAAAGTGGGATCAATGTCAAAGCCCGACGTGTATTATAGGAGGTCCGATGTTCGACTGGGTTCGTCGTATTTGAACAATAGTAACAGGCGAAAAGGAACAAAATATATTGCACGTGATTGGTCAGTGTGTTTTAATGATTTTTTTTAAAACGGGGAGGGCGATGATTCTACAGAGACAATATTGAAGATCTGTTTTTTACCCTACTCGCCATTGACAACCTCCAATAATGTTCTCGAAGCTAGATCAATTGTAGTAACTCGTTTCAATTTCCATCAGATAGAAACATGGTGCCTCTGAATGGGATAAGCATGTTTTAAAAAGTTTCCTATTGATATGTTATAGAAATGATATTCTACATTGGTTTCTACAGAAATCAAGGCAAACCAAGGCAAATCAAGGCAAGATACATAAAAAAGTCATTTCTGACCACACTGTCACTCAAAAACAAATAAAAACATGTTTATCACACTCAGAGGTACCATGTTTCTATCTATTGGTAATACATTTATAGAGTCTAAATCCAACCGTTCAAGATTTACGTGTACATTGATGCTTGTGCTCCTGTACAGATCTCCCATTCGTGGTCCAATGATGAAGCAATTAACAAAAATTCAAACCCCTCTATCTCCTGCACCCACCACTGGAAAAACTTAAGAATTGGGTTTCTATGGTCAGGTGGGCCAGTCTGGGTAGGCGTGCTATATCCCACAACACATTCAAATCATTTGTAGCTTGCATGTTTAAAAAAGTCGCTCAGCTCCCGGACTAAAACGATTTAAGAGAGACAAGCCGTTGGCTTCGAGGGTCGCAGCTAGTGAGGCTGATGATGGCTGAGGAGAGATAAAAGGGGTTAAACACGGACTAAAACTCACAGAGGCAAAAAATCCCATCACGAGGTTGAAACTGGGGAAGGGAAATCCCCAACAATGCTATGCACAGCGTGTTAGAACTTATCGTCGTACGAAAAAAAATCATGCTCTAGATTCTGCCCTAGTTTACTGTAGACTACCAAGGCTCATACACGGTCACAATTTATACTGTAATAAAAAGGAAAATGTCAAAAAGCCTCTAAGATTTCCAATAGAAATACTTCATTTTCTCTCAAACTGAATCATTCGCATCAACACTAGACAAATCAATATCAGATCAGTCCGTGTATAATTCATTAGCTGATTTAGACATGTAGACCTCCTCCACAAAAGTGCAAAACGAAACGGCTAGGCTATGCGTCAATTAGAAAGGATGATGTGGCAATAATTCGGCCTGAATAAGACTTACGGTCTGAACTTGTGACGCAGTGTATGACGTAGGATTTTTAAACACCTGAATCTCAGGGTGCCAATATCCAAGATGGCAGCAATTGATCAATCCCAGTGTGAATTTTTTAATTTTGGCACTGTGTGAGTTCGCCCAGAAATTACTCTACACATATGACGTCACCATAGTGCTTTGAGCTGGGTTTTGTACGTGCACGCGGAGATCCGAGTTCACGTCGACCCGCACTCTCTCGGTCTTCGGTCCTACGCTCACTTTATATGCACTCGGTTTGATTATCCACGCACTGATCCAGTGTGAATAGTGCGTTGCTTGTAACTTGGATTGAATAGCCTTCTTGTTATGTTTCGATAAAAAAACATTTTAGGGATGTCGTGATTGGTTTTTTCATAAAACTGTGAAGTGCAGTTGTGTCAAACAGATTCGGGATAAAGATATAAATTTCAACAATGAATGGCGCAGTCACGGGCGCTCAGTGTTGCTGTGATCCGTGATCAGGTGACAGCACGACTGATCACGCACGAAGAAGCGCCATATTCGCCACACTTCCAACAGGATTTGTGTATTTATGCAGTATACAAAGTGTAAAGACGTCAACCTAGCACGTGACTCAAACATAACCTCCATTCTGTTCTTGGAAGCGCTAGATGGGAAGGTAGGGGCGTAAGCAGCTGGGAGACCCTGACAGAATGTAGTTCCAGTCGTTTGGTTCAGGGGTGTATTCTAAATCCCGGAAAAAAACACCCACCCGCCCCGCCCGAATTTTCGATCCTGGCGGGGGTGTTCGGCTTCATGAGCACGATCCTCGTCACAGCTTTTCATCCCCATATCTTATATACTAACAGAACGTGTGCGTGAAGTGTAACACTTTTGATACATACTGTTTCTCGCATAAATCTATTTTCTCAGGCATGTGACCTTCCTCGGTGTCTCTCAGGCAATGAAGGCCTCTTTTTGTTTAGTTTTTACTTCATGAATGGATCGGATTCTGGCAAAATTGGACGTTTCGCGCTGAAACGACCCTTCGTCCTCCATTTAGAAAAACTAGAACGCGCAGTGATATTGCGCGCATGCGCATCCAACCTTAGATACGTCCCATTATAACCACTATTGGTCGTCGATTGTTCCCATTGTTGAAAGGTGGCTAGGGAACCAACTGCGGCAAAGTCAATTACTCGAGTGCGACTTGGCAACGATGATTACCATTGACGACGCTTGGAGAATGGTCACTTCGGTATTAAGACGCAATCGTCGCGCCATCAGCTTGACGTCGGAAAAATCTATATCAAAAATAAGACGCCACAGTGTAGATCCATGGCTCCAGGAAGCGCCTTACTATATTATTCTAGTGCATCGTTCCACGTGGAAAGGATGAACGCATAGAGAGCTAAACTCGGGTCAAATCGGAGTCAACATCGGAAAGGCGTGCTAAATCAGTCAGAGCTTCAATTTTCCTTTTTTTGTGCAATTTGTTTATGCAAACTACTTATTTAGAATAGGAGGTGACTGGGCAGCCCACAGCTGGGTACTATTGCCCTTGATAATACCAATGGTTAATTAGAGTAATGTTTTATGGCTTAGGTACAAAAGGTGCAATACCTTTAGCACTATACTGCATTCTTCGATTTACCTGTCCTACTACCGAACATGGCAAAATAATGACAAAGTCCGAGGTAGGCTTATTTCGATGGGGGAGAGCTCAAGTCATCGAAGGGCCTAAGTTACATCAAAAAACGTAATATAAGTTGGACCGTGTGGTGTAGTAGGCTTACGCCTAAAGTGTAGGTTGTGGTTTGTGGTTCGATTTGTCATGATGAGGTTAATTTGGATTAACTTTTTGCTTTGCATTTTGGATTTATGTGGTGATTTCGATGGACAATGATGGCGCTGGGGCGGACGATGAGCAGGCAGGATAGGAAAGGGGCATCATCATGGTTACAACTTAATTCAGCGGTTGGACTACGTTGACACTTTCAGGCTGCACCATGTGATAGGCAGCGACCATGCCCGGTCTATGCGTTCATTTGCGAACCATTTTCGGATCCACTCACGGACTTTCTTTAGATGGGTAGATGAATACGAGGAAATGACAGAAAGGCGTGATCGATGCACAGATGATGAGAGAATGAGATACATAAAGACGTCTCAGCTGTATTACTCTGTGTGCACCTCGCTTAAGAGAACCACTCATTCTGATGCGATTTAATAGTCAATCTCCAAAAACAAAGTTTCATTTTCTTTCTTTCTTTTTTCAATATTTTGGCCAGAGATGGAAAACCGACCTCCCCTCATCGTAGATCAATACCCGGCCCATCGGCATCACCTGTCCCGTCAAGAAATCCCACGAGCGAATAGACATGACCTCTTCCTCCCTTCTCCAGCCTTTAGACTTAACGGTTAACTGCAGTTTAAGAGCCACCCCAGGTCCTTATGAAAAGCATGGGAAATTGAGTATGCTCATGAGGAAGGACACTGTGATCCGATTTCCCGCCAGGAAGTTGTCCGCATGACCAGTCTCGGTTGGGAAATATTGGCCGAACGAGTTATCGGCAGTAGATGGCGGCTGAGCTGGCTTCTTCCTGACGGAAATGACGGTGCAGTCTTCCCGCCTCCATTAAATGACGAACTGATAGAGGATTATGATGACAATGAGTTGATGTTTGAATCGGGTGTAGATGATGATGATGATGATGAATGATTCAGCAATAAACCTTTTTTAGTAATGTTCATTAGTTTAATCCATTCATTTGTTCAAATCCTGCCCATTTCCCAAATTACAGGCCAACTAAACAGTTTATCATTTGGCCAGACAATGCGATTGGATAACCCTGTGTTATTGTCCCAGATCAAACTGTGAAATCCCAAATCTAGGTGTCCTATCTTTTGCTGTAACACTGGAGAGCATGTGGGAGCTGTTGTTACATCCCGAATTTTAATGGAAAATGCACTGAAAGTGTACCTTTTAGTACTGGTGCTGCCATCTGGATTTTTAGTTCTGCAGGTTCCTCATTGAAGAGGGGATATTACCCTTCATCACAAGATGACATCAATTGGTTATGTTTTAAGAGATCTACCGGATAGTATCAATCTCATAAGTTTCATCAAAAAGAAATGTAGGTAAACATCCCCCCCCCGGTGAAAATCCTCCCAGTAACTGTCCCTCCTGGTAGATACCCCCCCCCCCCGAGCTAAAAATCGCCAAGGTTAATGTCCCCCTCGGTAAAAATCCCTGGTAAATATCTCCCAGGTAAAAATTCCCCAGTTTAAAACTTTTGATTTTTACCTGGGGGATATTATTTACTTGGGGGATTTTTACCTGATACCATCACAAAGTCGTGGTTGACTATTAGGGACTTGAATAAAATATTAGTTGATTTTGTTTGCATTATTATTCTGTTTGTCGGTTCCTTAATGGACCTTTGTTCCAGTTTTGGACTTTCACCACTTTAAATGAGTGAAAAATAATTTCTTCCAAAAGTGAGATTTTCGTCATTTCTGGACCTGTCTGTGACCCTCTAACTAACAACAATATAACAAAGCTATACATATCATATTCCTATGAGTAATTGAAGGGTACTGATGCTTTTCATTGAATAAAGATATCAAGATTACTAAGCATATTTCTGAAGAAAACTACAGATTAGTATGTTTTTCATAATTTAGCTCTTACATTGAAAAAGCCAAAATCTTGATTGTTGGGACCTAAAATCCCAATTTTTCCTTTCTGCCGTTTTTCCAATTAACCAACCGTTTGAGAATTCAAAAAAAATACACTGAGCAACAGGAATATTTTTGATGATTTCGGATAAATTCCAAAGTGGTGTACATGTATAATCCTATAATTCTTGAAATAATACAACAGTATTTTATACAGTTGCTGATCTAGGTATACGTAATCTATTCCTACTTCAGATTTTGTATTTTCCTATGTGTTTTGAAACATGGTGGCTTTATTTAACCGAAATATTTGTGGAAAGCGTTGTTATTTATAAGTTTACACTTACGGAATACTAGTTTTGTTCAAGCTATTTCTAGTGAACCAATAATTGGAATAGATAGCACAGGTATCACTTTATGAATGTCCAAAAGATTACTTAATCATACATCCCCCAACTGTATATACATGTAGTCGTATTGAGAATTAGTAAGGGGGTAGTTGTGGCAACTATAATGCGTTTATTAGGGTGGGCCTCGCGAAGAATCTAAAAGAAAACAGCTTCACCTATACCATGTTTTAATAGTTTTTCGTGTTCACATGAATATCCTTAACGTACTGATGTAAAATGAAGTACTTGAGTTGTTGTTTCGATTAAATATTCACTTAAAACCAATGCTAAAAAGTTACACATTTTGGCGCACCGTAGGGGAGCCTAGACAATACCGCAGTGTCCGCCATCCGTCGTCGTCTGTGTCTTGTTTAAAAAATTGTGGCACGTTTCTAGAACTTGAAACTTTGTACACAGGATTACCCAGGTCAGGTGACGTCCGACACTGAATTTCGGTCTGATCTGATTCTCGACTTGGCCACCAGGGGGGCAAAAGTGGAAACCTAAAAAGTGGGTATCTCTCTTATAAGTGACTCCTTTTCGATAAAATTTTAGAATAGGTTCTCCTAGCAAGGATATACCACATATCATTCGGGTTTATGATTTTACCCAGAATGGCGTAAATCGGCCATTTGAGTGTAACAATGGCACGTTTCTTAACCGCTTAAGCTGACAACTTGAAACTTAATACACATAACCTCCGGCACCGAATTTCGTTTCGATCCTATTCTCGATTCGGCCACCAGGGGGCGAAAACTGAAAAAAAGGTGCAATATTTCGCTTACTAGTGACTTGATTTCAATGCATTCTTATGGTAGGTTCTCTAAGCAAGGATTCATTACATGTCATACCGATTTTGAGTTGACCTACTTTTCGAGGTCACATAGGTCAAATGGTGTAAATTCGTCGTTTGGCACTTTCCTTAACTGCAGTGACCATTGGCCTCACATTTGGTACACTTTTACGGTTTGTCTCAGGGGTTGACGTTTGGATCGATCTGATTCACTGCTAAGCCAGCAAGGGGCCACATCTGAAAACCATAAAAAGGCAATTATTGCTTTACGACTTGCCCGACTGCCATCAATCCGATATCATGGGTGCATATAACCATCATATACAGTAGTAGTATGTCACATTAGTTTTTCATTTGACCTACTGTTCAAGGCCACAGAGGTTAAATGGGATAACGTTTCCATTTGGCTATATAATACAGCATGTTTCTCATATGAATTCTTAACCACCAAATATCTATAAGGTGAGCATAATGGCCCCTGGCTGTTTCATTGAATTTTAAAAACCTGCAGTTGTCGGAGCGATTATAATCAATACAGAGTATATCAGCCTTGGGATCGGGCACCAGGTCAAGTGGGTCGGATCCTCGTTCACATGCTGATTGGCTTACAGCGTTAAGATGTGCCTCCCCCCCGTCTGAATTTGCCCCTTCAGCAATGGCGGGCCGAGCACTTAGCCAACTATTGTTCGAGATCAGAGAACATCGGGATGATGCTTGTCAGACACTACAATGTAGGTATTTGATAATCTAGGGTCAAATAAATCAGTCAAGTTTTAGGGCTAGCGTACAATGTAGCTCCTAAGCCCATAAAACCAGATTTCACAAGGATTTACTGCACTGACGGTCTATGATGAGCAAAGCATTACAAATTTTAACCACACTTTCAACCTATAATTGACACATCGTATTTCCAACAAAATCGCTCTATTGCCTTGGCATAAACGAAATTGTGTCGGAAGTCGAGAACCGGTATCAATAGGGAATTTTCGCAAATCCTCCGAAAAGCCAACCTGAACACTTATCGAATTGTTCGACCTTACGATAACGATGTCGAGCAATTGGGTAAGCGTTCACGTTGACGTTCCGGGCGCTTTGCGAAAACACCAGCACTTCTAAAAAACTTATGTAACAACCGCAGTGCATTTTCTTCTAGAGCCAGAAATTTGTGTCAGTTTCAGCCTAATTATCATGATGTTGATGAAGTGCCGTTATGGTTCCATTTTGTAATTGGTCATACAAGAAAGGTCAATAAATTTTTTTAAAGATAAATCTTAGGGCATGGGAAAGCCACTAACTTTGCAATAGAATGTGCGAATTTGAGCAAAACACTCACTTTGTGCGGAAATTTGGGGCACTCCGTCTGGTGGCTAGGTCTATACTGAAGAACCAGTCTCATGTCTGCTTCATATTAAAAACGTTACTGTCAGCTATGGTCAGGAGGCAAGCCAATGATCCACCACCTTGTTAAATAATGCAACCCTATCGCAGCCGGTAATCCTTATATAATTTTGGTGATTTCCTTGGATCAAGATCTGACAGAATCTTGCTGTGCTGAGACATGTGCAAGAGCATGTTTGACAGCGAGTCGCCTGGGGGTCGTGGAGCGTGGCTTCAGTCGGTTATTGTTACTTGTTTACGAGGGCCAAATTTTTATAAAATTATAGTATGTGATATACATTTTGCATGTATAGACAAATGATGATTGATCTTGATCAGTCTGCCGTAAACGTGCACGAATATGATCTGATATGGCCTGGTCTGGTTCGATGTGATCGATAGGGTCTTCACCGATCACAGGTTAATTAGACGAAAATTGGCAATCTCTCAATGAAAGGACTGCGCTTCATTTGCCTCCTGAACCGGAAGAGACGAAATGCACGCCAGTACACGGTGTATGTATCACTAAGCAACCGTTGTCAATCAATGGCGAGGCTACGATATTGAAAAAATGGACTACCCGCTATAAAGACTGGTGTTCAGGCATAGAATTTATTCTCTCACAAAGTGTTTAGTATTGGCATTTCTTGTAATTTCTTTTGATCATAGTACATGATTTTTGTTCGGCCCCCAATTGTTTTGTTCCTTGCGGCGTCACCTACCCTAGGGGTGTCGCGTTTTTTGTGGTTTTTCAAGGTCCAGCTAGCACTCAACTTCGAAATTCAAAATTTGACCTCGAGATTTAAAACTTAACATCAACTAATTAAATTGTGTTTAGCATAGTTGTACCCGCCGTTAAAACTATGGGCGGACATGCATGGATCGACCGACCGCAGCATTCGTATATCAATGTATCCAGTGATAAGACTGGGCATTTCGCAGGTGATCATTTGAGTAATCGACTACCGTTAGGTTATCATTTTGGGCGCTCTTGTGACGTGTGCATATGTTCCTTTAAGTCGCAATCTAATTTCCAACGTCCACCAAGCTTCGTACGCGTTAGTTGAAAAAGGTTACAGAAATCATCCACGGTTAACCTCCAAGTCGGGATAAGATCAAACGTTTTTGGAAAGAAATTCTTAATACCCTTATCTTTTATTTGCCGTAGGTATTTAATGGTCGTTGAAGCTGTAAATGCCACATTTTGCCGTTGAAATGTAAGCTCGAACCGTCCAAACATGTTGCGTTGGTTGCGCCACGGGACAGAATTTTTCATTCAGATAGCGGTGTAGGAAAAAGACATCTCTGGAAATAACTGTCTCGCTGCATTGTTCTTTTCCATGATCGTCTCATTAACTCTGGTGCGAAAGTAATTATGGGCCCCACGTGTTAATATTCCTAGCCTATTGTTCACAGGTTTTTCAGGGATTTATGGCCTGTGAAACCAAATTGTACGAATGTGAAATTGAATATCTTATTTTGCATTTCTTTACAAATGGATCACGTTAAAACGTACTTTCACCCTGTCGCAACGGGACGGCAACTATTTGTCAAAGAATTCAAAGCAGGCTTGCAGTTAAATGAAAATTCTATTGTCATTCATGATATAATAATATCTGTATCTATATATTTTACATCGGATGGGAGAGAACATGAAAGGCCTATACCAACAAAAGTGATTCGGAGAGTTATTTCGAAGGCATTTGTTATTTTACCTCGCATTGCCCACGAAGAAAAAACGTATCTTCGTCGGGAAACGATATCAATCCCTTATGTTGATATAGACCTAATAGATTGATGCATGTGACTGCTCTTCTTATCAAATTTGGTTTATTGGTATTTGCCGTTTCAAGTCAAGTTGACACGTCAGACTGAAGGAACTGGAGAACTTGCGCTCTGCTCTTTATCCGCGATAACAAGTGTGCCGTAACGGAGGGTAACGAGTGCTATGAACCACGGGGATGACAAACACCGTATCTCATTCATGTTGCTTTCGATCACATTCTTCAGAGCAGATTAAATCCGTAACAAAAAAAACAGAAATTGATTAAGTAAATAAACTAAATTGACGTAACTTTAGAGACTAATCGACTTGGTAGGTACGAAAGCATGGTCGTCAACAATTGTACTATCCGTCTAGGCCAAGCCGGCTTCATTTGCGAAACGGGTCAAAACAAACCGTCTTACCGGTTACGAATACACATAGCTAATTGTAGTCGGCTTGACTAACCGTGCGGTGCGAAAGCTCGCTAACTCTTCGTTTAAATTTACCTGGCCATTCCGTTAGATTTTTAATATCGAATTATCGAATTCCATAGTCTGAAGTAGGCGTCACAAGTAAATGTCACTGTCCCTTTGGGCCACTGGTCAAAACTACTCGACCGATTCCTTCAAAATTTGGTTTCTTTTACCCCGTCGGAGCCTGACCCCGGTTGACGGGGGTTACGTACCGCAACCACCCCTAGTGTCTGGCCCGTCACTCTCCTAATATCGGTGGCGTGGACTTACGACTAAGTGCATTTGACAGAGAACTAAATTCTAGAGAAAATGAGCTCATTTTGGAACGCCTTGCCCGAATATAACCGCGACTCTAGCGACATTCTATTTGGTCATCATCTGACTCTCGAATGTTACAGCACCTTCAGCCTGGTATTATAATAAATGCCCTTGCCAAACAGAAATGTTTCGTTTTGAGTAATTATTACTTTTTTCAACGCTTCATATTTTATTTGGCGAATTGGTTGAATAATACGTTTATCTACCTTTCAGCCGTGCAAAGTGACAAAGACGATGCAGACACATATTTGAACAAGAGCAAAGGTGAGCAACCGATTCGACCTCAATACATGTAGCAGTTACCGATTCGACTGTACAGTCAGACTGTCTGCGAGGTTGAGGCATATCATGGGATCTGGGTGACTGTACCTAACGACGATCCCTAACTTGAAAACATCGTTCCAAGTGTGTTCAAAACATATTTTGCGGGTGTTTTTTACTGCATGTCTTTCGTTGAGATTGAAGTGCACAGAAAATAATTGGGAAACAGTATGTTGCCGTGAGCTCTCTTGCTGATTAAATGCCTCATCGCTCCTCAAACTTTTAGGCTGGGGGATCAAGATGGCGGACACGTTTTTTCTCATACCAATAAGTCAGCGATGACGACATCGGTATAATAATGCCATGAAATAGTAAAAATTATCGCAAGGCACGTGATTGCAAATGCCGCGATGTGATTGGTCCTCATACTAATGAGGTATATTATCATCGCCAATGATAGTGATATCTCCTATATTGATCGTGCCCATACGGATGTAGTGATTTGTTAATTACGTCTACCTTAATTAGTATTTCCGAGCAATACAAAAATACAAAAAAGTTTTTTGCTTGTTTGTTATCATCAGCTGAGTATTAGAAAACTAATGATCAGATAGGGGCTATGGACATGATGGGGACCTTCTAGCAAACGTGACATGTAGAGCATAGTTTATATGCCTTTGGGGAACTGCAGCAGCTGAGTAGTGCTTTATTGCGATAGATTTCAATAGATTAATGAAACTGTTAATAGAATATGATAAATCTAATAAATGATTTGACGTGGGGCGGTGACGCTGAAACTCTTTTGATCATCTTTAAAATGCCCCCCCCCCCCCGCCCGAAAAATCAGAATGGGCACCATACAATTCTCATCCATATTGGCATATATCTGAATGAGCGCACCACAGGCGTCTCATCCGGCCGGAAATGATTTTTTTATCAGTCATGAAAGCAGAAGGACGAATAATATCAATAACACTGACTGACCACATCCCGACTCATCGCTTGTTGCAATAATAACACTGACCACATCACATCTTACAATGTTATTGTTGCAATCCCAGGTCGGAAATCCATATTTGATTCACTTTCCTATCTACATGTACATTCTATACGCTATAATTGTAAGATTCTTAGTTGAGTTTACCATCGTCGTCGTTGTCATCATCGTCATCGTAAGCGTCGTTGTCTCATTGACTAAACTTACCAACTTATATCGTTTTTGCTACAATAACACTGTACTGACCACATCCCGTTCTCATAATGTTCTTATTGCAATGACATCAACCGAACTGCTGCAATAACGCAGGCAACAAAGCTCATCATGGTCGAAATCGGAAGATGCCAGTGCAACATCCCAAATCAAACGCCTGAGCATGTGCTCCATAATTGCCACTCTGCGACACATTGACTCGCCGCATGGCCGAATTTTACAGCAATGAAAAATAACCATGAGTGTCAAGGGAGGACCAACAGATGACTGCCAGATTTATTAGAGACAATAGGCCTGGTTTTGTAGTACGCTAAGAACACAAAGAGTCCATCTTACAAAATATGCAATGTGATCATTATGCACCCCGATACGTATATATTGTGTTTTGATAATAGATGGACTGCTAGAGCAACTTTGACTTTTCAGAATTGGGACACGGAGCGAAACGCGTTGATCTGTTGCATCGTTCCCCAGACAATGAGAGGAAACAGTCAGAAACGGAAACACTCAAAATGTTTACACCAGTGTGATGGTTCTAGTGGTCTTTCCTGGAGTAATTAGTTGACTTTGTGGGACGTGACTCATAACTACATAATCGAATAAAAGTTATTGTAAAACTGAAATTTATTTCGAAATTTTACCGTGGTTATTGTGGAATTGTAGGTCTGAGGACATACATAATCGCGACAAAGGAATACTCCGGAGGCACCACCAAGACCACATAAAAGGGTTTGAATACTGAGCTGATTGTTATTTGGTCTGTCAAACCCACTGATCCTTGTATTGTTGAAAGAGAATGATATCTGTTGCCTTAACCTTATGCTATAGTTACGCCTATTTGGTGATTGGCCAATTGGGATAATGATATCATAAACTGAAAAATGAAAATAAAATGACATTAACGACATTCACACTGTTATTTTGATGATGCTTCTTAATTAGGGGAACTGTTTGAATATACTAAAGCGACTGATGTGAATCAACAAGGTTATGAACTGTTACACCCAGTTGTTAAAAACTCAAGTGGGAACCGTAATTAGCAGAGTGAGACCTCATAATCAAATCCAGACAATTTATCACGGATAGGTCACCATAAGTGAAAATGTTTAATTATATTTCGCTTAATAAAAGTCGTTTGGTCAAATTGTCCAGACAGTCTATCAAACATTTGAGTCATGTCCAGATGACTCCCCAGAGTCCTATCTTGCTCCAAATAAGAGAGATCCAAACGCTAAACTGACACAAAGGACTCTATTAGATTATCCCATTATCCCATTATGCTATGGGTACACATAATTTTATAACTGATGTGCTTGGGTATCTAACAGGCAATGGAAGTGTGTTCTTTTGTTTCCTCCCTAAATCTCACCTGTTCCCCACCAGTATTCCGAAAAGAGGAAGAGGGGAGGACATATTGGTCGGCTCCGTTTTTAGAAGTTTAATACATCAAAGATTGTCAGATGTAGTTGTGGAATGTACCAGCGACACAATTTTCTCAAAATACAGTTATACTTTTTTGAGTAGTGAAAAATAGGCCAAAAAAAATCACAATTGTCATCCCTAAATTCGTGTCAATGGCGCGTCATTGACGCGCTACCCAGCGCGTAGGTCACGCGTAGGTTGCGCGTTGCTTCATCAACTCGGCAAGCAACACGCGTGTACGTTACGCATCAATGACGCGAAGCACGATGGATGTCATTTGTGATTTGAACTGTATCTTATCAATTTTGACAATCCATGGAATGCTTAATCTAAATCACATGCCTTTGTATAAACGGCTTACTCGTTGGTGCGAAATTTGTCCTTAACAAATGATAAGGTAAAATACATGGTCAAGAGAGTTCATCTCGTCGTGTTGTATACTAGGGACGGGGTTGGATTAGCAGGGCGCAAGGAGCATTTTTAGGTCACGCACGAAAATAGTTCAGTTTGAGATAATGCTTGCTCTAAACCATACCAGTTGAATTGTATTTTCCATTTAAATATTTTTTTTCTTAAATGGAGAATTAGGTGTGTTCAAAATGAAGAATATCATGAAGTCTCAGTCCAATTGGCTTACTAGTGTGGTTTTGGGCTTCAAATTAACCCGTTGTGGTCAAAAAGCTGATTTTCGGCTTAAAAGCCATCAAAAATCACCTCCCTAACTGTAGACTCCCAAACCCTGAAATTATCACACACAATGTTCAACGAAAGTTTCATGATTTGACAAGCTTGGATGATTTATTTGGCTGTGAAAGCGTTCCTCGCTGATCAACTCTGTGAAAAGTTATGAGCGTGTGGATTGTGCCAGTTTAACTGAAAAATAGCTTAGACTTTTATTACAGGTACGTGACCGAGTAGCATGTTGTGGAAATTCCTGTGTCTTCGTGATACAGGCTATTTACATCATATTTCTCACCAGTTAGGTTAGTGAAGTCGTTCATATGCCATGTTAGTTTGATTCAGTATGTAGATTCGTTTATCACTAGCGTTCGAAAATTTAGGAATAAAATGTAATTTTCCAAAATTTCGTCAGCGACTGTCTGACATGTTCACGAATGTGAGACCCAACCTCAAAACGAAGCAGGGTTAAGGAGGGTAAGCTGCCAGGTCGCAGCAAGAAGCATCAAAGTAAAGAAACTTGACAGACCAAAAAACCCGCTGGATTTGTTGTGTTGCCTCACATGCAGGGGACTACGGAGAGAACGGTTGTACGCGAAACATAGCATTAGCCTCTACTGTCAGTCAGGTTATACATTACGCAACGCGCTTGTTCGTCCTAAAGAACCCCTCAACAACAATGAAAAATGGTGAGTAATCCACTCTCAAAAGTGCGCGACGTGTGGCGAGGAGTGTGGGTGAGAACGAACGCTCGTTGGGTCAACGGACTGAGGAACATCAGAAGTCCCGGGAATCTAACGATATGAAATCGGCCCTTAGCAAACCCGAAGTCCAAATGGTGTGTAGGGGCCCTCTCATTGACAATGTCGAGAAAATCAATCATGAGCCGCACAACGCACACAGAAATGTTAAGGAGGTAATCCATATAAGAACAATTGGAGCCAAACTTAATCATACCGATGGATACCAACTATATATATGCTGCAACTACGGATGGAGTTAGGACGCGGAGAATCATGCCGCCGCATTTAAGGCCTTGACCCTGCCTCGTTCTGAGGTTGGGTCTCACACCCCTAAACATGTCAGACAGTCGCTGACGAAAATTTGGAAAATTACATTCTGTTCCTCATTTTTCGAACGCTATTGATAAACGAATCTACATGTAACTCACCAGGTAGGTAATGGAAATGCATTTTTCTGTGTCTATTGTTGCCTCTTTGTTGAGATGAAGGTCATTTTGGTGCTTTTTTGTCACTGGTACCTCGGAGGGGCAGAGGGTGTCCACAAAGCTATTAGCACAATGTTGATCAAAAATACTCCATTGATGAGAAAAACGCACCCAAAGCGCAAACAAATTCAAAAAATTCCTGTGTTTACCATTTTGGACGTACTGAACTCTCCACGCGAAAGATCATAACCCAATAATGACGTCGTTTTGCCCCTCTGCTTAAATTTGCCGCCATTTTCGCCGAAACATTTGCTTTCCAACATGGACGCCAACGCCGGCAGAGAGAAATCAAGTTTCGTCACTGTGCGAGTTTGGAGAATGCATTGCACTCGGTCGCTCTAAATTGCGGAATAATGGACTGCAGGAACGAAATCTAACTCTTTGGTCTTTTTCCAATTCACTGAAACTAGCCAGATTCCAAAGCAAACTGACATTGACAATGATATCTGATTAAAATTTGTTACAAATCATTAGACACCAAGATTTCCACGCTTGTTATCACAACATCATCTATTTTTTATCTTTTTTTCTGTAAATAACACCATAATTAGCTTGTTCAGTTTACTTTAGATTACACTTAATTGACCAATGCGGAGGGCAGAGATTGATGAAACAGTTTCCCATGTGATTACTTTCATATCAGAAGTAATTCTTGTCATAGGATCATAGCAGGACTCTGAATTGAAAATTTTCCCCAGTCACTCAGGCAATTATTATATACTGAACATAGTGTAACCCACTGCACCAACAAATAATGGAGCTAAAAAATTGTCTGCAAGTCAGAGGCAGATGAAGAATTCTGGAGTTCGTTGTTGCAAGCAGCCAAAAACCTTTTTTGGACGATTTCATGCAAGAATGACCTGCTCATCACACTACTGTTATTGCACGGGGATAGTGGGTTGAACCATGATGATGAACTACTTTAGAAAACGACACAGAAGGAATGGCGAACAATCTGCCTGCCCTCAAAAGGGGGTGCGGGAGTGTCCCCTCGAATTATTACATCTGCTTTCATTCACTACTAAAACAAGTCCTACCAAAACAAACAACGTGACAGAAAGAATTATGGAGGGTCCCAACATGGAGGCTTGAGGGGTGGGGGTGGGGGTTCCCCTCCATTCAAGTGGGTAAAACTTTTTCAGCTATCGTAGGGGGGGGGGGGGTTCAAGGGAGCTCCCCCGACATAAAGCCCGAAGGGGGGCTAACTAAGTCTGTGACTTTACATATCATTGCATAATATGATGAATTTCAAAATGATATCAAATCACATCCCGTTGCTTGAAATTATTTCTTTTCGTAAAAAAACATTCATTCGTTGTAACCACAACCGAATCCGCCCTCTACTACATGTAGGTCACCTTGACAGGCTTGGATGAAATGTAGGTCACCTTGACAGGCTTGGATGAATCTATTTGGCTGTGAAAGCGTTCCTCGCTGATTAGGCTAAATCCGGGAAAAAGTTATGAGCGTGTGGATTGTGCCAATTTAACTGAAAAATGGCTTAGACGTTTATTACAGGTACGTGACCTTTACTGTACCACCCAAGGTCGTTGTTGAATTTTCTGCGATGACCGAGTGAGATTATAATATTTTATTGGATGTAATGATTATTCTCGAATGGATTATTCACATCTAATTATTGCATGGTTTTACTACTTGAAAATTCCAAGTTAAAACGATTGCAAAATCAAGTTTGAATAACAGTTAAATGTTGGAAATCAAAAGTATACCGGTAGCCATATTATGATTATCACATTTGATGTGCTTTGTTTTGGATCTGTCTGTGAAGGCAAGATCCGGAGTAGTTCGCGTACGCTCATGAATATCTAATTAGAAGTCTATCGATAACTAGGGAACACCATATGACATCATCAATGGAATTTCCGCAACTTTGGGAAATACCTTGACATACTATGGAATAGCATTCCGCGATAATGACGTCACTGCAGCTGCTGCCCTCTAGTTCCCCATCGCTGAATTACAGGCAATGTCGGACAAACATGCGGTTTCGTAATGGATTCAGACTTTCTAACTATGGCAGTTAGATTCAATCTGGCACATGTCCGAGTGTTGGAAATACTACATAATTGTTCTGAATATTTCTCTCTCTGACTCTATGGTATCATTCATGTTAAAAACAATGCAGGGTCAAAGATAATTGACTTTGAAATAAGCTCAAATGCGTAGAAATAAGTGTCGATGTCCGACTGCCACGTGACTAAAACGTCATCAATATCTTATTCAAATGACCTTGTGAGCTATTAATAGTAACGTCGCGGAATGCTATTCCCAACCTGTTGACATGGACGTGGATAAATTTATGAACAGAAGTAGTATTATACATTCAGTTGCAAATGCATTCGGAGAGGGGGAGAGGGGAGGGGTTCCTAAAATTCAATGGACATTAGGGGATTAGTGACGGGATGGGGATAGTTCTGGTCCACAGGCTCCTGGGTCGCTGTCTCTCGGGGGGTCAGGGAGGGAGCAATCGCCCCCCCCCCCCCCCCCCGACTGCAAACCCTCAGATCCTGTGCCTGGTCCAAGATCTAGACTTCCCAGAGTATACTTGTTGCATTTCCAGGACTCGGTCGTCTTAGCGGTGTATGGAAGGAGGGGGAGGCTTAGCCTGTACCGATAGGCTATTTGTATGTACTCTGGCCAGAGGCGGGGAGGGCTAGATGAGAGGGAAAGGTCAAGGCAGTGTCCTCCTTCCTTCAATTTGATTATTGGTTTGTGAAGCGTAATAATGATCTTCTAAAGGACACATTCAACTGCAGGCATGCTACAGGTTGCCGTTGATGTATAGAATAGAGAAATTCTTTTTTACCTCTTAATTATTCAATTTATTTGCACAATCAATCATTGCAACATGAACATAGTCCACCTCTGCTACATCAGGCCGCATGGAAATACCAAATACTCATGTACAATGATGTTGCATAAGAAATAAGTGACCTGGAAAAAGTTAGTAGGCATTTGGCCTAGGTATCTGAGCCAACAGTAACTGAACTGATGAAAAAGTGACCCCATTAGTTGTGCCACGCTGGCTGAAATGATGTGGAACAACGCATGATATTTACAAAACCGGAAGTCCTTTATTCCAAAAAGAGAAATCACACAGAACATTTGGATTGGCGAATAGCAGACGACATTACAATAAATAAATCAACTTTACTACATCACCCCCCTTTTTCAGAAAGGTACATCCGACTACTAAAGCTCAATACCAAGTTGTTCTCTTCAAAATATTCTACTGTTCTAAAGTAATCAAGTTTCATTAAAACCAAGACCTGTAGTAATTCAGTTCAGCAAATTACATAAAAACCATGTTGTGACATCAGAACATGTGAATCTCATCAAGTGGGTACTCAACAGTATAATGTACCATCAAACAAAAAAAAACAAGTATTTCAACACAATACAAGTTCCAACAAATGACAAGAACTGGAACATTCAAAGACAAAGACTTTCCAATTCACTCGACAAAATAGAATTGTCCGAAGAAATGATTCATCACCAAAAGATCTTAACGCTTTCCAATGTCAAGGACATAATCAGCATATTTACCAGGTAAGACACTCTGTCTTGATGATCGACGAATTTCAGAAGTCTGAACTGAAGACTCTGGTTGTGACTGTGGAACACTAGGCTCTGAGACAGTCACAGGATCTGAAATAATATCACATTGATTCTCATCACACTCAAACTCTAACAATGGTTCTACCTTAGACAAAATGGGTTTGAAATGACTACTATTTCTCGCCTTCACTTCATTGCCTCGCTTTGCAATAACCATTGAACCTCTTTTTTCAATGACCTCAAAAGGTTCAGCATGAAATTTTGGCATCAACTTGCCTTGCTTCGTAACATTCTTCATAAGAACCTTATCACCCTCTTTAATGTGAGATTGCTTAATGTTACGCCTGGATTCAGCATAGGATTTCATTTTAGCCTTATCATTGCTATCTCTAGCTCGCAACTCATGATCATCAACTGGGGTAGTGATCTCAGGTAATTTAGTTCTCATTGGATATGCATTTGCCAAAGTAGCAGGAGCTATGCCAGTCACACAATGTGGAGTTGCCCTATAATTCATCAGAAACTTGTTCAATTCTCTCTTCCAAGGTTTGTCATTCAACTGGGCACATTTGACCAATTTTCCTAAGTTTCTCATGAATCTCTCCACGCCCCCATTGGCTTCAGGCCAGTATGGTGCTACGCGTCTATGCTTGAAACCTAGTTCATTTGCAAAAGTTTTGAACTCAGTACTTTGAAATGGTGTGCCATTGTCACTACGAAGCTTCTCAAGAATGCCCCTAGATGCAAATAACCTATCTAAAGCAGGGATGGTGGCAACAGCAGATTGTGACCTAAGCACATCTACTTCTGGGAATCTACTGTAATCGTCTCGAGTTACAAGTAAATAATGACCTGATGGTAAAGGACCATGAAAATCTACACTCACAATTTGCCAAGGACGGGTTGGAAGAACAGACATTTTCAGTGGTTCACGTCTCCTGGGATCAAAATTTGCTTGGCATGGCAGACAGCCAGCAACAAGATTTTCTACCATTTTATCTAATCCAGGGAATCAGACTTTTTCTCTGAGTAAAGCCTTTGTACGACTCACCCCTTGATGCTCTTCGTGTGCAATTTCAAGTGCCCTCTCATGTAGACTCTTAGGTATAACAAGACGTGTACCTCTGAAAACCACACCGTCTAAATTAGTACATAACTCTGTACACACATGCTTGAAAGATTTCAAACTCTCAAAATCAACACCCGTGTCAAAACTATTGGGACTCTTCAGTTTATACCAACAGTTGCTGTCAATGAGCTCTCTTACTAATTTCAAAGCTGGGTCATTAGCAGTTGCTTCTTTCACTTCTTCATAATTCATGGCTTTTGGAACAGACTCTAAACATACAAAATTCACATACTGTTCTGACAGCTTCTCATCTCTACGGTCAAGCTCAGACAATGGTAAGGGATGGCGTGACAGATGGTCAGCCGGGTTACCTGAACCACGTTGATACCTGATCTCTGGTTGGTATGGTTGTAGGCGTAAGGACCACCTTTCCAGTATCATTCAGTGAGTGCTCTGGGTAGCCAAAGTGTAACTGATATCCAAAGTGACCCAGTTGCTGGCAGATTATAGCCTCGGTTTAGTATACCTGGTTAGCATAAACTTGGCCGCCCACTGACATAGATTCATGCATAATATGTCCTAGTTTACCTATATTAGGAATGTAAACAATAATAGTGCCATGCATGGAAAGTGGAGTTTGTCCATCTGAAATGTGCATTGAATTCACTATTGCAGTACAATAAATAAAATCACCCTCTCAACATCCCTAATCCATTGAATCAAGAATATCCAAATATCCAAACAATTATTTCATTCCATATTCCTTTTTTGGTCGAAAAATATAAATCAAAGTAAGGGTCACTGAATGAATATAGGCCTACAAAGGTGAAACATTGATAATCCAAAAGAAGTAAGAATATAATCCACCAAAGGAACAACAAAATAAGTTTAACCTGTTCAGAAGAACTGGAACCAGGAAAGATGTAACAAAATTGACAAGGCAGGAAGCACTTGATCTTCACCACCACGTGTTTCATCATGGTTACTAGGCCAATATGCTAATGAGCGGCTGATAATGAGCTGGACAAGCAACATCAAAAATGTGATAGCCACTTCGTTGATGACCAGAAAGGGTGTAAATTGTACTCATTCACTAGAGTAAGACATGGTCAACACCATGGAATTGACCTTCTGCACTTGAAGTATCAGAAACAAAATCTATCCCTATTACAAGATCAAAGGAATATGCCGCCTTGCAAACAAGCAGCCTGCTGAGTTTGAGAGATTATAGCAGACAAGTGTATAAACAAATTAACCCAAATGTGTGTAATTAATCAAGCAGAAAGGTCCCTGTACCAGGCTGTATCATGATACCATACACAAGTTGACCACCAAGAATGTTATTGACAGTTTAGTTGAGGGGGAGGGGGCTGTGCTGGGTGGACTCCAGCCATTCATAAGCCTCATACATCAAGGGGTGTGCATATTCATTGAGAAAAGTGGTTGAATTCCACAGCCAAGATGTCAATCAAAGGTCTCCCATCAATGGTCTCTTGTTTTAGACATAGAAACTTTTTCTATCCCAATTAGAAGTTGGGGGTGGGGTGTGTGTTGGACAGTACTCACAATGAAATGCATTTTATGCTCTCAAAAGTGCTTAAATGGAATACATGTTGCATTAGGATTGTAGTGTGGTATGTATCTAACAATATTAAGCATGTTTATTGAGGTAAAAAAAGATTTGGGCTGTGTCAGAGTCATTTCAAATAATGACCCCAGCTATCAAAGCACTATCTGAGATCATAGTGCATTGAAACTGGAATGCACTAGATAGTACACAAACTAGGTCAATCCAGAACGAGGCTGACTTTGGCCTATTTTGTATAAGTTTTGACCCAGGTTGTACACTGATTGGCAATTTTGCTCTGGGTTTCCCATAAATACTTAATAATGGTTGATGATCAGTATGCACAACCAGGGCCTTTCCATAAACATAAATATGAAAATGTTCACATGCCCACAAGACTGCCAACGCTTCCCTTTCTAACTGGGAATAACGCTGCTCTGTTTCTGTCAAAGAACGACTACCATAGGCAATTACCTTGGGGGTTTTACCCTCACGCTGGACCAAAATTCCAGACAGACCTACAGGGGAGGCATCTACAAATAGTTCTGTTGGTTTGTTTACATCAAAATATGTGCAGGTTTGCTACTGATACAGCCAACAAGTTTGTCCCATGCATTTTGCTGTTCCTCTCCCCACTCAAAGGTAACATTCTTCCGAGTTAACCTTCTCAAAGGAGCAGTAAGAGTTGAGTAGTTTGGTACGAATCTAGAACTGAAATTCAACATTCCCATCAAAGATCTAACATCTTGAACAGAAGTTGGTGCAGCCACCTTTTTTAGAGCTTCAATCTTAGATTTATCAGGTTTTACACCATCCTTTGAAAAACTCAAACCATAGAATGTGAGCTGGGATACACCAAATAAACACTTGGGCAGATTGATTGTTAACCCATTCTCAGCTAAAGCCAAAAGAGTTTTCTTGAGAGCTGCATCATGCTCTTCTTGGTTTTTTCCACCTATGATTATATCGTCCGATATGTTCAAAAGGTAGCGCCCGTTCCCAGTGGAACAAGCTGCTCATTATTCAGGTCATCCTGCACTGCCTGAACGGGTGTGTGATATCTGACTGCTCGCTACCTGGTTGGTCTGCTCAGCAGCTAAATATAGGCTAATTGACTACTTGGCGGGAAAGAACCATGTGCCTGGTGTAGTGTGAAGTTTAGTGGTTGTGGACAGTAATGTTTTGTGTTCAGTCTAGAAATGCTGGTTTTACCACTCATATAAAGTAATTATTGTCACTCATTAAATCTTCCAACTTCCTGAGTCTGTAGGCCTACTATTAACTGCTTCACCTTTTAAACTTTCTGCAAGTAAGCAGGTGCTAGGCAGTTGGCAACAAGATGAAAGCCTGGGATGAAAGCCACACAGGGACTAGGGGTCATCTCAGAAAATATATCAGTTGATGATTAAAAAAATACCTTCTGTCTCAATTCTTGCTCTTCATTTTGCCATTTCTATTGACTGAGGGACATGTTTAGTATGGCCTAGCAGATATAAATCGTCTCAGTGGTTTCAAAATAATAAAACTAACAGAAGTACATATTCATTGCTGATATCATGAGACGGTCCCACTAAATGAGAAGAGGTGCAGGAGGAATATTCCATGAAGTATTCCATCGCTAGTCATGGGTCAACTGAGTTTGATATATTGGGTTTGACTGAAAAAACAGTTTCTGTGGAAAATAAAGATGGGCCAGATATGGTTCTTGTCTTTTGGAATGTGCATTTGTCAGTTTAGGACAAAACAAAATATATCAAAACTCATTAGAAGGTTCTATTGAATAGCAGGGGAGATAGGTAGGCCCATACTCTTGAAAAAATATCCGAAGACAGTTCATCAGTCATCATCCATGGATGATTCATTTAACGTCAGAATGTCGGAAGAAGCCAGTTCCAGTCATGACAATTGGCCTATTGGACAATTGCGATTAAAGGACAGAGAACGTCTTGAAAATCCGAGAAAACGATGTCCGTCAGATAGTCCATCCAAGGTTCGTGAGAGAAAGGAACGTCACAAACAGAAAGACAAGCCTCAGAAGAAATTTCGTGGCTGCTTGGAGTTTACTTGTGAGAGTGAGGCGGAGAAATTATCATTGTATGACAACATCGACCTGATCAAGAAACATCTAGGTGGGGGAAATATGTCGAAGATGTCAAATCACCAGTTCTTGTCAGAGATGGTTGAATATCATAAATTTCACAATAAGATCGGTGGAGATAGTGCTGAGGAAATGACTGATGACAATAGAAATGACGAGTTAATACAAAGTGAACCAAGCAGTACCTCTTTCCAGTATTGTGAGAGATCAGAAGTTGAGCAGTCATTGCATATTACATCAAAGCAGTCACTGGAGAATCTCTTAGACAAATTGTGTTTGCATCATCGGCAATGTAAGTCAAAAATGGGAATAATGAATGAAAGGATGGATGGACACGTGGGTATTTTTGACATCGCATGTCAAACTGGTGCCCATAAGATGAGATGGACTACATCTCCTCATGTCGAAGGCGGACAATTTTTAGCCAACCTTAGAATTGCACACGCCTACTTTGCATCAGGAATTTTACCAAATCAATACGAAAGAGTGTGTGATGGTGCTGGTGTGGGGAAAATTGGGGAAAAGTCTTTGCTAGCATTTGCTGAAACATACAAGACTGTCACTGACACTGCTGCACAGGAATCAGAGGCTGATGCTTTGTTGATGGAAGTTGCCCTATCTGAAGTAACCAATGGACTAGAGGGGATAGACATCGCAACGGATGCACGACACTGTTGGCGCAAGAATGCCCGATTTTCAGACGTTTTGTGTCTTGGAGATAAGACACACAAGGTTCTTTCTCACCAAGTTGTTTCCAAGGCTGATGATCCAGTTCCAGGGAGACATGAACTGATCGGGACCAAGAGAATTTACTCCTACTTTGATGAACAAGTCGTTCCGGTGAGGGTGCATGCCCACGACTCCAACCCCCAGATCACTAAGTTTGTGCGAGAGGAATATCCACAAACCATGAATTCGCTTGACAAGTGGCACATGACGAAAGGCGTGGCAGCTGGGATGAAGAAAATCACATCAAGACCAAATTACACTGAGGGAAAGACCTGGTACAAGGACTTGGCTGACAAAGCGGGTTCTGTCAAGACCCATGTTTATTACCACATCAAAAGATGCAATGGTGACCCAGCAAACATCGTCGCAGGGATAGACAGCATCATCCCACACTACAAAGGAGATCACAGTCATTGCCATCATGAATCCCCTTGCAGGTCCGATGCAGACTACGAACCCAGTAAGGACCCTATCACAAATCCAAATGCTGAAGAGGCCTTGAAAAAGTTTCTGCATGGACTTCCAGTCTACAAGAAGCCAGAGTTGTATGTCTGTTGCAAAGACACCCACTTCGTAGAGTCATTTAATAATGCAATTCTACAATTTCATGACAAAAGAATTGTTTTTGAGACAAGGGCATACATGATCCGGAGTAATTTGGGGGTTTAGATTGGAATGAACAGCAGGACAGGGAGGTCACTTCAACTGTTTTAGTAAAGGACTCGAGAAAACCAAGGAGGCAGGTTGGCCGAGATATAAAGAAAAAATTGTTCGGCTACAGGGGTAAATTATGGGACTTGTGGATGGACAGTTTCTATGGTCAGGTAGGGCTACCATCATCCTAGATGACAAGCCAACCTATCACCCCTCATGTTGGAAAGTCCTACTCTGACATCATGAGGTGAC
The DNA here is from genome assembly GCF_910592395.1 of Lineus longissimus. NCBI lineage: Eukaryota > Metazoa > Nemertea > Pilidiophora > Heteronemertea > Lineidae > Lineus > Lineus longissimus. The sequence continues at coordinate 14,604,353 of NC_088309.1, read as the reverse complement.
TTTAAACCGTGTTAGTTTCAGAAAATTTGTGCTATGGAAAAGGAGATTTTTCAGCTGCTTGTTACAGCAGAACAAAAAGAGTTTATAAGAAGTGTTATTAGTTGGAACAATTTGGACATTGAGGAGCTGGATGTTCTACATTGTGATGTTGGGGTACAATGTGATTCAATAGCATCACAGAGTGAAGTGGAAAATGTTGAAAGGGTGCTTGCTGCTGAACCTGTGAGACCTGATGAGGATAATTTGATGCCGGTACCTGCACATTCTGATGAAGTGGCAGAGAGTATAGGGGATGGAGGGGTTAATGTTAACCCAGTTCCTGCTGTGCCTGTTGAGGAGGAAAGGCAACGGATTCTACATGTAGTACCTCGGGATCCACAGAGGGAGGAATGCCAGCAATGTTTTTGTCAACCCTGTGTGACAACGAAGAGACCAAAGTGGCTTGGTGCAGGACAACCTCCTAGAAAAGGAAATAACACAGTTCGAAAAGACCTTTACAAAAGATACTGGAAGATGATGAAAGATAGAGGGGCATGGGATGACTATAGATATATTCAAAAAAAACATAGGTTATTGCAAGAAAGAAATCAAGATGACATCGTTTGGAGCTCACGGAAAAGAACTGACAGGGAGGTCATTCCAGACTGTATCCTCATCCTTGTCAGAGGCCTTTACCCTAACCCACGTGGACAGCCTTACATGGGGCATACGTGGAATTAAATTAACTTATAGATTTACATCTTGGATTAGTTTTTTTACTCCAAACTGACAATTTTGAAGTTATTTCTGCGTACTGATTCCCAAGTAGAAGTGACAACTTGGACCTTAGCTTATTATCATGGATTATTAGTTTATTGGAATTAATATTTGGATGATATTTCATGGATTTATACAAACATTTAATATTATGGATTGTGATCTTCATGGGAGGACTATTGAGAGGTAGGCCCTCTGAATTAAAAAGCATGCAGCATGACTTTATTTCAGGATCTGAGAAGCAACAAACATGTGGGCATGCATCACTTTGTTTACTAACAGTGTATTACTCATGCATTTGTATAATTCATGCATTTTTGCATTACTTATGCACTGCAAAGATGTACTAGAATCCACAGTTGGGCCAGTTTGGACACCCTTTTCACACAAATTACTCCTAGACAACTACCATTTGAAATAATCATACTAGGCATTTTTGATTTCTATGATATTCATAATCATCATCAAAGCATTTCTAAATCACAATTTACTGCTAAACCTTCGAAAATTGAAAGAATGTGTGAAAATGAGCAGGAGCTCTGAATTCAAATTTGCCACTCAGCCATTTGCAAGTCTGGTGCCCGCCTCCTCCTTTTATACCAGCGCTACCTGTTTAACATCTCTGATTGTACCCTCAATAGCTCGTTGAAAAACCTCGCTCGCACTTGAAATGCCAAAACTGAGGCGCTTTGAGCGAAACAAACCTTTGTGAGTGACAAAACTATTGAGATCACGAGACTCAGGGTCGAGTTCTAACTGTAGATAACCTTGGCGCAAATCAATTTTGCTGAAAAAAGTGCAGCCGTGTAGATGGTCAACTATGTCATCAACAGTGGGAGATGGGTGGCGCTCCCTTATGATTGCTTGATTAGCCACTTTCATGTCGATACAAACACGAACATCCTCTGTGTCTTTCTTAGGGACGACCACAACAGGGGACACCCATGTGGTGGGGTCATTTGCCCGTTCAATGACATCAGCTTCTAAAAGCCTGTCAAGTTCCTTCTCAATCTTCTTTCTGGTATGAAAAGGAATTCTCCTCACTTTTTGAACTACAGGTTTCACAGACTCATCTACATGTAGCTTGTACTGTTTCCCACACTGTTTGCCAATTCCATCAATTAAACCAGGATGCTGCCCGACTATTTTATCAACAAGACTCTGTGATGCACTAGCATGTTCAACTTGAGAAAATTTTGTTATTTGGTGCTTGGCAATTTTCAACAAACCAAGAGCTTGACTTGCCCTGATGCTCAAAAGACATCCCGAACCACCTGGCAAAACAAAGACCTTATCAGCCACCAACCTATTTCTAAAAGACAGATTGCATTTGAATTTGCCAATAGGCTTTATGGTTTCACTGTTGTAAGGATTGATACCACCACTGGCTTTGTTCAGCTCAAATCGTGACAGCTTCGTTTTGTAGGTAAGTTCGTCTACTACTGTGCAAGTAGCTGCGCTATCAGCAATCATTTGAATTGGAGTGCTGCCAACTCTTATCATGAATTTTGGTGGTTTGACTCTAGAGTTAGAATTGTTATTGATAGCAAACAAGTAGTTTTCATCGTCATCTTATTCATCCTCGAAGTTGTCGCATAGCGAACGCACATCCTGTTCTGCATCATCGTAATCAAGTTCGTTCACGTTCCGTCCCGTGCCGCGTCTCCTAGATGAGATTCCGAGGTTCCACGGCCTCCAGTCCAGCCGCCGCGTTGACGTCCGCGTCCACGATTCTGAGTTGGAGTTTGCTTAGACTTGCAAAACTTCGTGAAATGATTCTCACGACCACATGCTTTGCATTTAACACCATGTGCAGGACATTGTTCCCCTTTAGGGTGAGGCCACGTGCCTCCACAGTTATAGCACTGTTTCTCCTGATCGTTAGATTTAGATTTGCGAAAAGATTTGTACTTCGGCTTGGACCTGTACTGCAGTTTATTGATCTGTTTGTCACCTGTACCTAGACTCACACACTGTTTTTCAATGGTCTTGTTCTGAGCCCTACTGAGTTCATTGTTACGTGCCTGTTTTAGGATTGTCTCCAAATTAAGATTGCCTGACAAAGCATTCTTCCGGGCCTTTGAATCGGTCATAGTTTGTATGATCTGCGTCTTGATTTCAGCGTCAATGTTCGTAAATTCACACGTGCTTGCACATTGCCTCAAACGAGTGTAGTACGAATCAATCGACTCTTTCTCACCCTGCCGCTGTATGCGAAATTGTATACGTTCATACTCTGTGTTCACTTTAGGTTTAAAGTGGTTGGTGAGCTTGGTTCTAGCTGTAGCATAGTTAGTGCCTGTATTTGGAAGCGTCTGAAATTCCTTGAACGTGGTTGGACCTACTAAGTGCAGTAGCAGTGTCCGTTTACGGCCATCGTCCGTTATGTTTAATGCTAACAGGTAATTTTCGAACCTGAGGAGCCACTTGTCCCATTTAGGGCCCGCTGACGCCCTTCCTTTGCCAAGGAAGTTGTCGAACGTGTCGATCGCCGGTATATTCAGTGCGGCTTCCGCCATTTTGTTTTTTTTAGAGTTCAGACAGTCTTCACTTTGACAACCGATTTATGCTTCAAAGTTACCGTTTGGTCACTGCAGTTACCAATATGCCTGTTGACAAACAGTTCATACTCTTCTTGAGATAATTTTGGCAGGCCGTTAGTTCCGTTTAATAGTGGGTGATTTTTACCCGAATCGTCGCCAAATGAAATGATGTGGAACAACGCATGATATTTACAAAACCGGAAGTCCTTTATTCCAAAAAGTGAAATCACACAGAACATTTGAATTGGCGAATAGCAGACGACATTACAATAAATAAATCAACTTTACTTCACTGGCATACATGTATGGACTCGAAATATTGTCCCGGGCGTTTTAGAAAATGTTACCAATACACAATACGATATGCTTAAAGCTGAACTGCGTGCACAAAACCAGAGCACACCATGCGGCAATACTATGAAATCCAAACGACCGAAAGGCCCTTCTGAATACGGCCTGAAACATGATAGACCTCTAATGCTTCGATGCGCTTGATTTCACAAACCAGCAAGCCGTGGGATGATGCGGACCTTCGCAGAGAATTCTGGAAAGAAAAAAATAAAAAGGTCCTCTCATCGGGATCGAACTCGAGACCTCTGGTTTTATTTGCCAACGCTCTTAAGGCCACTGGGCTGCTTGAAATGCCTGTCGTTTTATACGCCTCTATAGAATGTGCAAACATTTGTGTGTAATCTTTCTCCAACATCTTTGAGCGGCTTTCCGTGGGCAACTGCAGGTAGAAAGCCATTTTTTCTTTGCTGTGCATGATTATGTATGCGGAGTCTACGTTTTCCCTTAGCAATGTTCGCCTTTGTCTTGGCATCTTCTTCTATTACATGTACTTGTGAAAAGTTCTGGTTCATCTCTCTAAAATAAAGCATATCGCCATTCATATAAGATATATTTGGTGGCAGCAGTTCACAAGAATGCCCCCCTAGCTCAAACGGTTAGAGCGTTAGTATTCTGAACTGTTTCGTGCTCAGTAATCTGTGACAGTAAATTGGATTGCTTGGTGTCATAAGAAAGAGATTATCATTAGGTAATAAATGATGGTTGCCAATTTTCCAAACTTTTAGCCATGTCCAGGAAATTAACAAATTAATGTTGGTTTCCTTTTTATTGAAACACCCTGTAGACAGTTTGAATAAATATTTTGAAGATGAAGTGGAGTATTGTTGCTGTGTTATAATGGATGTTTAAAGTCAGATACTTTTGAAACTTAGTTTTAAATCATAACTAAATAGATAAATTTACAATTTATTATTTAGTGATAACAGTGATGTAGTTCGACAAATTTGATCGCGTGTTTTGATCGGAACCGTAACTTTTTACGTTTGCGTATTGGCATTTTCTTTACATTCAGTCAACGGCACATACAAAATCTACTTGATGATTACAAAATGAAAACTATTTCGACACATTCAAGATATTTGTTCTATCCTTTTTCTTAAAACAACATTTGAATTTCCATCTTTAATAAACGTAACAGGCTGGACGTATGTTTCTGAGTAAGACTGAGAAGTGAGACAGAATTTAAGCTTTTCAAATTCGATGGAAACATCCAAATTTTGTGAAACCAAAAAAATAAATAACCAAATCACAAGAGTCTTATTTAGCCATCTCACCTGGTGTTTAGCGGATGGTCGACTAATACGATTGATTTTAGGTGATATTGCCAGCATCGCTTCACGCAGAACAAAATAGGTGGCGTCTGCATGTAGCTGATGTGTGTGCAGAATACAACTGCGCAACTTTGACGTTAAAGCGCGGGATTTTTAATTGATTCTAAACTTTCTGGTGCCAATAACACTCCCTGGCGGCGAAAATCGATTTAATGCATATTTTGCCATGGAATTGTATAATTAAGCTCCGCCATAGACCAAATTTCACTCTATTCTTCCTCCAGTAAGCGAGATAAGCCTTTTTGAACAAAGCCGTCCGAACACTGAATGTAGGTCGAATCGCGCTGATTTTCGGTTTCTGATGAGAAAAAACTATGGCCCTAAATTAGACATCAAGTTCAAATCTCTAGGTCTTACGGTGACAAAACGTGAACCCATGTTGAGCAAGGTCAACTGAGCTGAAACAACCCACTGTCATGAAGATGTTTTGTAGTATACACAAATTCACTGGCCACAGGTCTCACTGGTAAAAGGTAAGAAAGGTACGGTAAAGAAGTCCCGGTAAAAAAGAAAACAGGCAAAAAAGCAACTGGTTAAAGGAAAAAACGGGTAAAAAATTATACGAGTCCGTGCTGGCTGGTGGGACACCAAAAGGCCTCCCATCTTTTGATGAAACTTCATTAAAACATTTGTGTGCTAAAAGCAGAATACAAAAAGACATCGTTGTTTGTTGACTGGCAGCCAATGGGGTATTGTTGTACTTCCTCATGTACACATGCAACGGGCCTTGCAGAGTTCTAGATCAACTGTAAAAATAAAAGTGGCTTTTTCGGTGGTCCATGTATAGGCCGTCTTCGAAAAAACTAAATCAGAGAATGATCCTTAGGCCACACTTGAATATTTTCTTCAATCTCAAAACCTATGTGGGGCGGGGGAAATAACAACATGCTTATTTTTTATCAATTTAGCCTCAGATTGTACAAGGGGACCCACAAAAAAAAATTGGTTGAAATTGGTCGTCGGGAAAGATATGTTTCATTTCTCTCCATTTTATGGTCGGGGGAGAAAAAAAAGTGTGTAAAAAACGGTCGTCAGGACTTTTTTTCCTTTTTCCGGAAAATGAACACTTGCAGGAGGACTCGTAATCCAACAGATAAAAAAATGGCCTTATTTTGCACTCGTATGTTTTTACAAATAAAAATACCTTAGGCTTTAAAAAGTGACCTGCATACCAGGTACCAATAGTCATTCTTTACTCCATGGGCAGTTTGTGTGTCTTGAATAGGCAGAAACATTGTGGGTAATAGTTCCCGAGGCCGAGGTAGACAACAGGACTGACTAACCGCTATGCATATGTTAACGTGATGAGTCCCCTCGGAGGGACAATGGATACGCTCATACTAACGCATCTAATAAATTCATAACAGTATTGATTGTCTGATGCAATTACCCACATTTCAGCAAAATATCGCCCTGGTAAAAAGGACTGTCCTCATCTGGCCACATCATAAAATCACATGGAGTTGGCAATAGGCAATTGGCGTATGCAGTTAAATGGAGGTATAGTAGGACCTATCTGTATATGAGTTCAGCAAAAAGCAAAGCATTGACGTGCTTGTAAGATATTCCTGTGCAACAGTACGAAAATTAAACCACGTAGCGGTTTGATTGCTTGTCAGTCAGATAGTTTCAGATAGTCCAGTCAACTGTAGAGAAGGCTGTGTAGCCTTCTGTGCATCACTCTCCACCGCAGCATGCGGCATCGTTTCACTTGTGTTGGAGGCAGGGTCTTCCTTATGGCTTGGTGAACCGATCACCGCGCAGACAGACAGGTTCGAAATCCAAGCTACCATGCCTCCGAATTGCGTTTGCCACCAAGTTTATCAATCTCATGTACAGTCCTGCCAAAACGTAAATGACCACAGGTATTTTAAAATATCACAGAGATAGATAAGATAATGGAATGTGGTTTTCAGTAGAGAATGGTGTATCAAGTTGTTCATGTATCTGTTGTATTTGGGCCCAGCTAATTCTGTCTCTTCATTATGTAATAGTAATTTCTTATAAATCAAAAAACTGACTTTTTCTTTTCTTTTCGTTAAGGAATTGAACCCGGCTCGGGTTAGGACTGTATTTTAGCTCCACCCTCGAGTGTCTTGGTAACTCAACCAAGGTCCGAAGCCGAGGGTTCAATTTCTATTCTAAAATACCTCAAACTTAAAAAGATAGGCCACGAAAATAACTTGAATATGTGCAAATTTGGCAAATTCCATCCATCGCCGGCCCGGAGCGCCGGTAGCGCCGTTGTTTTCATCATGTTACGGCAACGTTACAGAAAATGAGACATGTACATTTTGTACAGCGCGCATAGAAAGTCCGCATCGGCTCGCTAAATCGGCTCGCTAAATCCGCGCAAATGGGCTATTTGGAGCGTTTTTCTCGGCAAATATGTGTAGTGCTCATTAAAAAAGTTAGGGTGGTTGATGCTTCCTTGGCTGATTTGTGTTTGAAGCAGTGTTTTGAGAGCCTCAAACTTCTGAAGTGAGCTGAAATTCCGTACGGGGTGACGTGTGCATGGTTTCCACATTTTAGTGCAACCCGAGGGAACTTTGGTAGAGCATCTTGGTTGCGTGTCCAAAACACTCCACTCTCAGAACGAGGCTTATGCATTTTCCATTTAAAAGTTGACTTTACGGTACCAAGGTATTTTAGAATTCGCTTTCACAATGTATCGGTGAACTATGATGCAACAAAGGTTTTATTTGCTTTCCTTAGACTATTCCTACTCAATTCTTCATTTTGAAGATTAATTTTAGCTCGCTGTTGGTGATTGTTTATTTCAGACAGCTAGTGACCTTCAAATCAGTTATTTATCTCTGTGATATTAAAAATGCGGTTGACATTTACTTTCTGGTAGGACTCCAGACGACACCACAAACAACATCACAACTCGGCATTTCTAACAATAGGAAGCAGCAAAGATTACGTAAAACATTCATTTTACCCAAGAACCATTAAAGAATGGAATGCACTCCAATTCGATCCGGAGCAATGCGAAAATGTGGACCAGTTCGAAACCAAGCTGCTGGCCACAAGACGCACACCAACGAGCGAATAGTTTATGAGAAGAAGCGTCGATGATGTCCCCAGCACCACTTACGTCATTACGAACCGTTTACCACACGTTAATTGTTAATTGGACATTGCATCGACTTTAAAACACGTTTACCCTTCCCTCCGTGCATGGGCAAACAGTCCGACTGCCACAACCTACATTAATGAAGTAGAGTTGTTTAGAAGAAGAAGAAGAAGAAGAAGACTGAAAGGGTGGATGTCGTCCTGGGTGCCGACAATTGGTACCCAGGTTCGAGACCGACTGGACAATAAGCACCCCGGGTGCCATTACACTAGACAAACAGCACCCAGCTTCTTCTTCTACACTTTTTCTATACCTACAACCGAGGTTGGCCCCACGCTCGCGGAGGTCACGTGTCACGATAACCACCGACGCAGCCATATCGACTGATTGTCAAGAAAAATACGCAGCAAATCCATTCATTTTTTCATCACACAATTTTTCATTCTCTGAATATATCCCTCCTACATACCTTTTCTGAATATATCATCCGAAATGTGCTTTCAAAGACCTATAGGTCTAAACGCGTTTTTTTCTGTTACCTGTTCTTATTATTTCGCGCACTGCTAATGCCGCTAGTACCACGGCGCGAGATAAAACGAGATTGCAAGAAACGTCCTCGTCCCTAAGATCCGTAAGCCAGGCAAAAAGAAGCTGGGTGCTGTTTGTCCAGTGTAATGGCACCCAGGGTGCTTATTGTCCAGTCGATCTCGAACCTGGGTACCATTTGTCGGCACCCAGGACGACATCCACCCTTTCAGCACGATGAAGAGCCACGCCACCCGACCTGCTTGAGATGCGATACATTCGATACATGCACCGATGCCTCCACACCGCGGCTGGCAATTTCCCGCCCCTTTGCAAATAAATTCATCCCTAGCCAACCACTGCAGCTTAGGGTTTTTTTGGTTTGCCCCATCGCGGAGTTTAAATTCACCATTCACGACTTCAATCAATTTCTCTGTAATTTCTTCTTTTTTTGATTTGGCCTCACTCTGCCATTGGAAGAAGAAGCAATAGATTCCATCCAGTATTCCATTGATTTTCACTGTTGGTTCACAATTATGATCCTTTATTTTTACCTATAATGTTTTTTCTTCGTCGATTTTCACCTTGAAATCTATCACTATAGGTCTCATTATTTTTCTGAGCCTTGCTAAACTTGTATGCAGTTTTGTCTCCCATCAGATTTATTTGGTATAAATCGCTAGTTTTTTGAGAAAAGTTGTTTTTGTAGTCATTTGTCCGTTTATTTCGTGGATATTTTGGGCGATGTCCGTTTACTCGATAACTGCTTTTAAAATCAAATAAAAGGTTTTTAAGGTATTTGATCTGAATTAATATTACGATTTGTGGAGTGGGATTGTCGTTGGACGTTGACTGTTGAACAGTTATGCGGGAATGACGAAAATATGTCCATATTGTTGAGAGTATATTCATTTCATGAATTAGAACCTTTCCCTTTGAGGGTGTCGAATTGTGAAATAGAACGTGATTGACAAACCTTGTGTTTTTCGCCAAAATTCATCACGTGTGCACGTTTGATATGTTTATTGCAATTTATTTCTTATTTTTGAGGATAATTTCTACCTGTTCTTATAGAGTATTGCGTCATTGCAGCACAGTAAAGTAGAACGAGAAGCTGTGAGTTTTGTGTTGATGCCAATACGACGTCCAACCTGTTATGCATGACTGAGCACCATGGTCTTGAAAAAGACATGCAGAAATCACCTTGTTTTCAAGTAGGGAAATTCAAGCTTGGCATTTATGAAAGCATGTTTAATTATCAACATCACCTCACTTTCTTTCAGGTCAATTTTGTTCCACAAGAGTTCAACATTTTCACAATTTCAGCCGCGACACCCTCCACGTAACCCCCTCCTCTGTGGATGCATTTGACAACGTCGACACATATCCTGAACAGCCCATGTCACCATCTCTGGATTTTCCCTCAACCCATCGACCTCCCGAATTATGCGAGCTCTTACTTCTGCAAGACCTTGAACTTGAGTCTGAAAATACCCCTTCCAGTTATAAAATAACACTCTTAAATTAATGAACCATAGGCAATGAACCATGTTTGACAACAACTGCATGGAATTCCTTGGAACAAGTTTATTTCTGTATGTCATTTAAAAAGACCATGGTACTCAGTCATGCGTGACTGCATGGAAGTCACAATGGTATCAACACAAAGCTCATGGCTTCTATTTTTCTGTGCTGCAAAGTCAAAAGCTGTATCATGAATGGTTTAAAAATATTAACCCATTTCGCCCGGATTACCTTTTTTATGAGACACCCTGTATACTTGTTGCCCCCATGTTCGAAAATGACCCCCAAAATTTCAGACCCCAAATCCCTGAATTTATCACGGTCCACCCACAATGAAAGTTTCATGGTTTGAAGAACTGCCATAGGTCTAGACCTCCGGGTATTACTTTCATCGGAACGTCTGGGAAAACGTGATGAGCCGCTAGATGTCGCCAATAAATGCATTAGCATTTAATTACTAGTGAGTACCCTTTTGTGATCATAACGTCGTCAGTTCGTCGTCGTTACGGCTTACTTGAGGACGTCATGAAAGTGTTTTAGTAAAAAAATGACAAAAATCGCCTTTTAATCGTAATTTTCTTGATTTTTCTGCGGCAAGAACTCGAGCTGCGGTCTCGAACTTTCAGGGCGGAGAAAACCATTGCGTGCGATCTGGTGACTCGGATCAGACACTCAAGTGGTGTTGTTATTGTATTGTCACGAAGAAAATGTCACTGGCCCGTGCGAAATTTTATTTTATTAAAGTGTGTATCAAACACCCCGATGGCAACAGTACAACAACCGTTCATCACCAGCCTGCATATGAGACAATAATCTTCTCGATTGTTGGTATTATCCAAATAAAAGAATTCTTATAAGACATGAAAGATTAGTATACGCCGCGGTCCCACTCTGCTCAGATTGGGAATCCCCTTGCTGACGTCATCTTCGCAGGAGACCTGACGCCAGAGTTCCGTACACCAGACTGCAGTATTCTTCGATGTAAGCGCGACCAAAGCACGCTTCTAAACTAATATTTCTGTTTGATTTTGAAACCTTATTGAATAAACATTATTACCTTGCTGTCGGTCCTTGGTTGAATAATCTAGGCCTTTCGGGCAAAGCCTCGGCTCTCTCGGTTTATGGTCTACATTTTCGGTCTACCCGAGCGGTCTTGATTATACAACCAAGGACCTCTAAATGTAGCTCGGTGTTAATTCGTGAAGCCAAAAATATCGGACATACACTTGCGACGTCTCATCACCAGGCTGCTATAAGTGATCTTGCTGGTCACATGTTTAGGAGAATAACTATGTATGCAATTAATTCATTCAATTAAGAGGCTCGGTCTATGAGATTGATTGAGTGGTCAAGAGGGCTCGTCTCTGTCCTGCATCTTTTAGCAATTTAATGATATGAATTGATGACAAGATGGATGTGCAGAGTAATCGGTTAATACAAAGACTGTGAATATTAACCTCAAGGGTCTCTAGCCCGAACTCGGTTATTAAATTACATGTGTTGGGAATCGGGTGCGTGGTCCGGAATAAAACCTCGAGTGATGAACAAACTCTGGCCACGCTTCGGAAGAATTACAGTCATCCTCGCCGATGATTGGATTAAGGTTCCTGAAACATGCTGTATGACGAGTCCGCCTCGGGGACGTCAGCATTTCTTGATATTTAGGGGGTGATACAGTTAGGAGTATGAATGAAAATGAATGAAATGAATGAATGAAATTTTTTATAGCGCGCTATTCCACTGTAGCAATGTTCTACGGCGCTCCCCACATAGTTCCTCACTCCCCAAAAGGACGACGGAAAAGATGCGTCTTTAGGTCCTTTTTAAATGAGACCAATGAGGTCTCCTGCCGCAGTGCGGCGTCAAGTGCGTTCCACATGCCAGGAGCAAGAATTTGGAATGATCTGCCACCGAAAGTCTTGAGTCTGGAGTACGCAGATACAAATGACTGCGGTCGTTTCGTGGCTAAGAAAAGGTCTTTAAAATCATCTACTAATAGCAAATCAAATGCGTGCTCTTTTTTGTGGCTTGTGTCGTCTCCGATTTAGATGAGATTTACACAATGCTCCTGATTTCAACAAAGAAAAGTTTCGTTTTTCGATTAATATATCATTATGTTAAAAGACATCCGCGACATGATCTTAAATATATTCATTACCTCTTCGTGCTACTAATCGGTTTGCTCTCAGTTAAATGCATTATTGGTAAAACCGACCGTTCAAATTGTTACAAAGATAAAGTAGCAGTTTTGGTACTCAGGAACTAATGTTGATCGAGCATAACAAAGATACGTTCAAGTTTGCGAAATTTTTTGCAGTTGTCCTAACAAAACCTCTTGCTGCTGTAGACCTGCGTTTATTGACACTTTGCCGCAAAAACATACAGACCGTCTGGCTATGCCGACTTCAGACATGTTTTTCTTCTTTTGTCGGATCAGATGAACTTCAGACATGTTTTTCTTCTTTTGTCGGATCAGATGAAAACTGTTTCAAAGCAGTGTTCCCAAAAGGTTGGAGCTCACTGAGGTCAATGTCTGTGAGATCGTGTGAGGACTTTCAAATATTTTATTAAATGGAAATCGAGGCGTTTTGTTTTGTGGCATAGTGCCATAGACCAATGAAACGACAACAGTGGGTCAGGTCAAGTCATGGGGTTGAGAAAGTGTTTCAACGCTGGTGTCCTGGTTCTGGTAGTTTAATTCGCAGTCTAGCTGCGGAGGGGAGTTTAACGCGAATGGTTTGTGTTGCGCTAGCGTTTGCAGACTTATTGATAACGGAATTTAAGAGTAGTTGGTTTCAAATTTCCTAATGGTTTCCGACTCTAAGATCTCTTGTGGTATTTTGTTCCAAGTTGGTAGTGATCTAGGAATGCAGGAATTCTTAAAGGTGTTCGTATTCGCACGTTGGTTATATTTAGCGTTGTTGGCTGCTCGTGTTCTGGTAAATGTCTTCAATAACTTGATTGAGTTCGCCGGCACAGCTGATCTCGAATATTTACCATGTTTCCTATTCTAGACTCACCGATCTGTGAAGACCGTTTTTGAATGCAAGACAAGCTCCCAAAGATATTGTTGTTCGATCCATTTTAACCTTGTTCAGTTTGGTTGGACAATGGGTTGGCGTCAACAAATTTGTCTAATGGTTACATGTCATCATATTTTGCTCCTTCCCTGTTGCATCAATTTCGTAGGGGCGCAGAATGATAGGCCATCAAGGAGTTCACTTTATTATCAACGCGATTTGTTTTCGTGAAGATTGCTAACTTGACAAAGCGTGCACTTGGGTTGGGCGTTGCAGATGTGCTAACTGTCGATTTTAAATCTCTATGTTACTGTTATGTTTTATAAGTCCAATGTTGGGGTTAATAGAGAGGTTGAGATCCACAAACTTATAGCAAAACTTATACTTATACTGATACACATCCGTATACGCCACAACGTATAGAAAAATGAGTTGAGAAAACATCAACTTAAGTGACGACGTATACGTATAAATATTGTAACATGAATGCGAATTGGAGGTGCCAAGTGCTCCGTGGCCAATCGGAGCTCGCTTTACAAACGAGCAATATTATTTGGCAAAATGGCTGTTCCACTTGATGTGATGAGTTTGGCTATGTCCGAAGAGGATGATTTTGCTCTAATGTTTTTGGCTAAGGCAGAGAAACCAACGAGAACGGGTGTGACTTTGAGTGAGCTAACGAACGAACAGTATAAGTGTCTGTTCCGTTTCGAAAGGGACGACATGGAACGGCTGGCCACCAGTCTGAGAATGCCAGCGACCGTCAAGTGCCGCAACGGCACTGTAGCCGATGGTATATGGAAGGACTACAACTGCTTCTGCGGAGGCTGTCCTATCCGAATCGTCTAGTTGATATAGCGATCGACCACTGGAGGACTACAAGTGAGGTTTCGTACATTGTGAATGAGACATTGGACATCCTGTACGATGAGCACAGCCACCTGTTACGTGACCTCGACCAACCCTGGTAGTCGGAGGACCACCTACGTCAATTCGGTGATGCTGTCCAAGCGAGGGATGCACCGCTTCAACAGTGTTGGGGCTTCGTGGATGGGACTGCCCGACCAATAGCGCGACCCACCAGGAATCAAAGGATCGTGTACAGTGGCCACAAACGACAACATTGCATCAAGTTCCAGTCGGTGAGCACCCCAAACGGAATGATTGCCAATCTCTATGGCCCCGTCGAGGGACGCCGCCATGATGCAGCAATGTTGCGTATGAGTGGCCTCCTAGAACAGCTACAGGAGTTGGATAGACGCCATCCAGGGTACAAGATATACGGGGATCCAGCGTATCCCATGCGTCCCTTCTTGATGAGGCCATTTGCTGGGGCCCAACTTCAGGAGCCTGAATCCACCTTCAATCGGAGAATGTCCAAGGTCCGCGCCAGTGTTGAATGGACATTCGGGAAAGTAATTTCCAACTTTGCTTTCGTGGACTTTGACAAGAACCTGTACCTCCAGCCTGTAGCAAAGTATTATATAGTGGCTCTAATTTTAACCAACTGTCACACATGCCTGTATGGAAGCCAAACAGGTATATACTTTGGCCTCGATCCTCCCGCATTAGAAGACTATCTTGGACGCCATTAGGCAATAGTGATAAAGATGTGTGGTGGACATCCTTTTTCAGACACAAACACAACAAAACTTGTGAAGGACAAACTAATGTAACAAAATGCTTTATTTGGTCAACAAAAACAGATAAATAACGTTACCGGTACAAAACGATTTCGCTTTAAAACTAAAAATATGTCCGGATTTGTAAGAACAAGTAAAAAACAATCTTACGTAAAATACGTTTGTAAGAGAAGGTGTTTTTGAGAGGAACAAAAATAACAGAATAAATAAATGATTTCTTACACGATTGTTTGTTTTGTCCGTCAATCACCGGAGATGGCTATTTGTGACTAAACGGGAAATAAAACCACAGATTTTAACACACGAAAAGGAAAGGTCTCATTTGGGCCAGGTTTTGAAATAAAAATGATGGTCATCCTCGAGCATAAGGCCGAGCTTGGGTTGGATTGTTCTCCATCTAAAATACTTCACCACATGGTGTATTCAGTTTATTTGTCCAGTACAAACTTCTTCATCATTTTGAACCAAAGTAGCTTCTCGACTCCTGGTCCTCCCTTTCCATACGTTTCTGTCGTTCTTCCCGATCCAATTTGAACCTTTCCTCTTCAAGCTTAAGTTGCTGCTTCTTCAATTTAAGCTCTCCTTCCTTTAATTCGTGCTCACGACTTGCTTTCTCCGCCATGAACTCGAGTACCTGGCCTGAGGTGGTCTTCTGGCGTTTCGGTGCAGGCTTAGTTTCATCGTCACCTCCATCTGCAAAAAAATAAGCTAGGTTTATATTTCAATGAACCAGGTACAAAAATATACATTGTACAGGAGGAGAGATCATAAACCATAAACCATAAATCATAAATCATAAACTTTCATACTCACGCCTTCATGTCTTTTTTTTCATCCTCTTCAAATTTATCCAGCAGCAACTTGGTCCTCTTCCGCACGCGTCTTGAATCAACTTCCAACTTGGAAGAATCAGCCTTATTCAAAGCATCTGCGATCTGGGCCCAACTGTTTCCTTGTTTGTACGGATTTTGAGCATTTACTTCTCTAAGCAGGAGGGTATCGTCTTCATCTGAGAAGTTGACCCTTTTTTTCTGGTGGCCTGTTGTGCTACCTGGTTTGTATTGTCCATGCTGAAAAATGAAGAAAAAAAAGTGAAATTTCACGTCATAGACTCATTGCGGACAAATTTAATGGTCTGTCCAAGTGGTGGATTCAAGATCTTAAAAGATTGAGGGAGGGGGGGGGGCTTGCCCGCCTAGTGAATTCCTGGTAAAAAGCAAAGATCGCCCTCCCCTTCAATCGGCCCATAAGCCTCGAGACACGCAACACCGTCGATCACACACATGGTATAAGTCCTATGCATGCGCCTGGCCTTATAGCAAAAAGCTGAATTTTTAGTGTATACTGTGATTCTAACTAACTTTTTAACTAGAAATCGTGTTGTCGGTGGAAGGACAGAACCTTCAAGTAGTGTGATATAGATACCCTCACGATCTAGTAAAAATGTTTCAAATCAGGGTGCATAAACTATAGCAAAATCGAGTTTTTGATAGCAGTAAAGCTCCACTTACCTTGAAATTCGGATGCGTTGTTTTCATATGTTCTCGCGTATGGAAAGATGATTACGTAATAGACTCGGCGCGGATCAATACGAGGGCCATGAACTACAATAGATAGGCTATGTCATTCGTTTTGTATTTAACTGGGGGCCACGTTTCTGAAGGCGACTTATAGAGCACAAAAGATGTCCAACAAAATAGGCTTTTAGATGCGTATAAATCGCTTTCTCATTTTTCTAATTCTATGTCAGATAATGATCCAACCTTATCAGTTACTGCTGGGTTGTCGGATTTGTTACATAATAGCCATATGAGCAACGCCAGGGCATTTTAATGGAGCGAAAATTCAACTCTTGCTGGAACGTATCGGAGGGGAAAACTCCTCCCATATTTGATGACGTATTTGGCAAAAAATATAAGTATAAGTATCGGTTCTTGCTATAAGTCGTGGATCTCAACCTCACTAATCACGTTGAAAGGGTTTAAAGGAGAAATTCTAGTCACGGCAGTGCATCTTTGTCTGGGGCAACGATAGTGCTGCGACTTACTTGCTTCTTCAACTTCTTTCCTATCCTCTAGGGTTTCATTGTTGATTATCTAATTTTATATGTATAATTTCAAGGGGATCCCTATTATGGGTCTATGACCCCTCTGGACATCCCCATGGAGTTCCATCATTGCGTTCCTTTGTTTGTTTTTATTTTTATGTTCATTATTCGGTTGTTTATCTTATGTCTTCTTGTAATATGGTGTTCAATGAATCTTATAAATTAAATCAAATTAACCTTTAGATCTAGTACTATTAGTATTACATAGAAATTGATCGATCAATCAAAGATCAAGAAATAAGTAAAGTGGTTGGTATGTAGGTCAAAAGTGATCAGTTCATTCCGAATTACAACCATTGTCAATCTAAAATATACAGCCTGAAAAGACCAACAAGTTTGAGCTAATCATGATGGGACATTGGCCTGTTCAATGCATATAATACTGAGGGAAGTAATGTTCCAAATCGATGAACCGGTCTTAGATCTGTGAGTCTAGAGTATTTGTTTTACGCAGTCAACCCTCTAGCTCATAAAGATGACGGGTAAAAATACTTATTCTATTTTTTTCTTAAAGGGCTAATTGCAAATCTTTGCTGAAATCACCAAAATCACCAAAAACACTTTTCCTGCGTGTATATACAAAATGACACTGCAGGAAGAAAAAATCACTTACCTCAAACAAGAAGGCCTAAATCACTAATTGATCCAATGCAGTATTAATCCATATGCTAATGAGCACTGCTACAGCACACCATTAGAAAACAAAGCCACGTGGCTACAGTCACATACACTGCATAATACAATATACCATGGATATCTCGTTTAAAAGGGATGACAATCTCTATAAATCTTCATCAGAAGATGAATCTCAAAATGAAGAGGATTTTAGTGCCTGTCTACTTATCGAAGATGAAGGCATTGCAGATCTTGAGGAAGGAGTAGAAGGAGTTATTTTAGATCTTGAAGAGCCATATCTCTACGAACCCGAGGTAGATGATGACGAAGATGATGGGAGTGGAAGTGACAAAGACAGTGAGGACAATCCAGAAGATTGGCGAAGATTCTGCACTCCACTGACAATTTCTAAATGGTAAGTATGAAATTATATCCCTTTTAAAGTAATCCAGTCCTTTTGAATGGTCCAGATGCCATGAATGCACTAATATTGTATTCCAATGACACCAAACATTTCTCCACTCTGAAGCTATAATGCAACAGTACAAACTCCGAGACAGAATGTTAGAAGCCAGACAGCTTGATTATACACCATATTTTTGGGTCATGAACTCATTTACCAGGTCATGACTGTGAGTTTCTTTTTTCTTATAAACATTTAAAGTGCATGTTTCAGTGACTGCAGGCTATTTAGTGGGCCTATGAACGGGCTGATGATGGTGTAGTGCATACATGTATGAATATTGGGTGGCCATACAATGATACAGAAATGAAAAGAGCTAACAAATAGGGAATGTGACAAGATCATTTTCCTTTTATTTAAGATTTTACAAATACACGCAGGTCTGTCAAAATTACAATATCAAATTTCCAAAGATGTCGAAATGTTTTCAAAAGAAAATCTCAAATGCAGGCTTACTAAGGCGCTCTCCAATTACTATATTTACAGGTGCAAGTGTGGAAATTGTCAGATTTTGCCCAAGGAAATGGAGGGCTACTGCTGCAAAGAGAAACCTAGAGTTGTTGATAAGCTTCATGATGCACAGCACGTCACGCAACAACTACCGACATGTATAACTAGCCATCCAGGATTTCATTCAGTATGTCTTGACCCCTGGAGTCTGCAATGTGCTTGGCTTGGCTATAAACAACAATATAAAGGGAGGGCCTTTGAAGGACCACAAGAACAGAAATACAGACATATAGCCTACAGGCAATTCGTACGATGGTGTTGTGGTTGGTTGGGGGAGAAAAACCGTGTGGTTCTGCCATCATGTGCCGTTTCCGTGATTGGAGCACACTTTCCTACCCCATCTGAAGATGAGGACTTCAAGGGATTCAAAGAAAGCGATGACAATATTTTGCCAGCTCTTGTTTAACCCTTTCGGACCTGAGCAACCGTGACACGGTTGATCTTGACCCCACCGCAATTACCCGAGCAACCGTGGGGCGGTTGATGCAGAAGATCGTTGATAACAAGCAAATTACGGTGCTGCCATCTTCGAACTGCCTATCAAACCAATGTCTACAATCAATGAAACCAGTCTCGCTGGTTTCGGGGATTCCCCACCGATATATACGGCCGTAGTAGACATTTGTACTCCATGCATTGTAGAGCAGCAGCGCGATATGGCGGCAAAACGGAAAGTACATTTGTCTACCGAAGATGTTCTTGCGGCGCTCATTGATGATAGCGAGTCCGATTTAGACCTGGGGGTGAAGATATGGAGCTGTCAGATGGGGAAAACATTGATTCGGACTGGGAGTTCGACCACTCGGACCATGAATCATACAATCTTACATGTCGCAGTTGCGGGTGTGAAAAATTCAAAAACAGGGTGATCTTGTATTTTTTCACCTAAATATCAGGTAAAAACAATTTGTTTATCACAGTTTCAAAGTTCTAATAGTTATAATAAAGATATAATAACAGAAGAAGTGGTTTTTACCATTTATTTTGGCTGAAATATGAAATTATGTCGTTTTCGTCAGATTTTGGCGTTTTCGCCCCAAAATGAGGAAAATGTCCCCAAAATCATAATTTCGAAGATAATTGAAAAAAAATGTGTGAAAATGAAGATGCCCCACCCCCCTACATATTCCATGCAGTTTTTGTTCGTGGTTCTTGAAACTAAGAGAGCCAAGAATTTTCAAAGTAAAAAAAATCATTTGCGGACAGTTTTGAGAATATGCTAATGAGGTCACATGACCTCATTAGCATTAAAAGATTTTTTTTTCCCTACCAAAATATTCTCCATTTTGTTGTCTATCCAACCCAAGCAGTCATTTTCCTCTATCTCTCTTATTTTCAACACACCAGGCCAGCAGAAAAAAGCTCTAAAAATCCCCATTTTGGGCCTGGGTAGATGGGTGGGTTAGGTGTTGGGTCCGAAAGGGTTAATAATTAAATTTTTCGAAATCTTGACCTTTGAGCAGCAACTGCAATGTCTTTGTCAGGCCTTTCAAAGGCATCACACAATGGTGGTGGTGCCACTGGATCTGGGAACAGTTGCAGCTGAGCTTTCCTGTATTTTGGGTTCTGGAGATTGACTGTCTCCTCCAAGCACTCCCGAACATATTCTGAAAGGTATGTAAAAATAAATTATAACAAGTTAAAGGTGTTTTTTCTATTTGTTTAGACCGAGATAATTTTGATGATATATAATTTTCTGGAGTTTGACTTGTATCATGATCCTTACCAAAAGTTGATTTCACCAAGACCTTCTTCAGTGTGTGATGTCCCTCTTTGTATTTTGGGAAGGCTATGCTGTATTGCCCAGAACCACCAGGTGACATTGCCTGCTCACGACCAGCATTCTCATTGTAGTGCATTGCAGCCAAATAGTTTCTGAAATGAAAGAGCTATATACTATATTTGTCAAACAATCGAAGAAATACTGAATCATTTCACTAAGGCATAGCAATATGGCTCATTGTGTGTTATTTCCATACCTTGTGATCATGGTCTCGTAGGAGAAGGCATACATGTTTGGGGCAAACTGATTCACAATGCTGTGAAAGGTTTCAACGCTGCTGGTCTGACCCAAGCTTGACATCTTCTTTATGTCTCTCAAGAGATAAGGTTTCGTCAGCAGCTGCTCATGTTCGACAGCAGCGGCAGACCCTGTAAAACAGATAATTTTTGAAGTGTGAGAATCGTGTTTTTATGTAACATCACTGTAGATGAGATGAGACAAAGAATGTCTCTCAAGAGATAAGGTTTCGTCAGCAGCTGCTCTTGTTCGACAGCAGCGGCAGACCCTGTAAAACAGATAATTTTTGAAGTGTGAGAATCGTGTTTTTATGTAACATCACTGTAGATGAGATGAGACAAAGAATGAAGTTATTGAGCAAGGTTTTTTCATTATAAGTTACCTTTCTTAAGCCATCTCTTCTTTGTAATCCTCTTTTTGTGTTGGCAGTTCTTATGGATGCCTTGAATGTGCTCCGGACAGGACAGCCACTTCTTAAGAATCATTTCACCATCGTCAGAAGGAGAAGACACGGCACACCAGTAGAGGTGATGTTTTATACATCTTTTCCACTCTTTAAAGGTCATATATCAAGGTTGTTTGCCATTTTCTGCTGTAAGACGATTTCAAAAGTGTACCTAACACTTTATACAATACAGAAAACCAAATGCAATTAGCTCCATCCATTTTGAAGATATAGCCAATTATGTGTTTGACAACTTGATTACCTGATCAGGCTAGCAACTGGCTTGTTAGAGCCAGGCGGCGGGTGCAGCAAAAGTTGTGATGTAGATCAGGTCATCTGTACATGTCATGCAATCATAAAAGCAGGAGGGCCTTAATTAATTATGCACACCTGGAAGTAATGTGTTTCATTCACTATGGTGTATTGTGTGGCTCCGAATTGTGTCAAGGCTAGCACAAAGAACAATCGAATGACGGATGGGACCCATTTTCATGAATTTCCAAAGCCAGTTGAACGAGAGAGGAGGAAGCTGTGGATTCGGAAGTGCAAACGTTTGGAGTGTTGGAAGCCTGGGCCTTCGGCCAAACTTTGCAGTGATCACTTTATCGATACGGATTATCACATGAAGCCGGATATCTGCATCCAACTGAATATTAAATGCCACTTGTTAAAAACAGCTGTTCCAACCATGTCAATTGCATTTAATGCCCGAGGCTGCTGAGGTCGGTTGTTATACATAATGTGTAAGCCCTATTAGGGCCTGTGATACCGCATAGTGTCTTCTTGTGTTCCAGCCATAGCAAGGTGACAGCGACACAGGTCAGTGTCAGTGACAGCCACTGTCAATGACAGATTATTGTCATCTGACATCTTGGCCTATCTAACGTTGCACGGCATTATATCGTCACGTCAAGATGATTGTGCATAATACCGTCACTTTTCAATAGTAGTTCAGCGTCATTACATAACTGGCGATACAACACTGACGAGGCGAAACAATATTGTGCAACATTAGTCTGTTCAAAAATCATACATGTTATGCATCTGCAACCGTCTATCAATGTCTTCTTTGCTATATCGGCAGGTCTGCCATGCAAATTGATTAACCACAAATTCTAATCACTTTCGTCCGAATGATCACTCTCATTATGATCTAATGATATCAATGGCTCGAACATGTATGGCTCAACGTTTAAATATCCTTCTGTATCGACCAAAACATCCTCAAATTCACTGCTCTCACTCTCTGAACTGTATGCGGAAGCCATCTTGCTTTGTTCTGACTGACCTGATCTACGTCATCAAAAAATCCCTAGCGGCCACATGTGGAACTAATCTAAAGTTGTGTGTGGAGGGAAATTCAAATAGTTTCAAATTGAAAATTGAAATAACTAAATAATGACTTTATTATTAGAATTTTTTTAATGTCTGGGATCTTGTTTTTTTAACCCTCAACATATTTCATGAGTATCAAGCATGTTTTCAAACCTTGATATATGGCCTTTAACGATCTCAAATCCCTTTTTCTTGGTAAGCTTGTCAATCTTTTTGCAAATACCTGGGAAGAAAATGGGATGGTTTTTAAGTCCTCTATCAAGGATATCATTCGTTACCAACAAAAACAAATTAATATATATTTGCAGCCACAAGAGAATATAAGACACTAGCATTATACCCGTGGCGCAGGCAGGTTCAAATGGGCTATATCTTGATTAGATTGAATTGCAATGAAAATCTAATGCAATATCAAAGGAGCAATATTGAAGAGGCAAATTAAACCAACCATTTGTCCACAGACACGGACCTAGCTGTGGCGTGCTGTATGTGTGCATAAAAAGTGTATCAATTGGTCCGATGGAGATGATGAGGCAATGTCAATATGCCTCGTACCTCAGTCAGCAATATGCCCCTTTTTATACGGAGAAGAAGGAGAACTCAGATAGGCCTTCACATGTCGGCTTCCAAATGTCTCGGGCAGGGCACTTAGTCGAAAGGCAAGCTAGAAGTTCAGCATCGTGAGCAGCTCCTTGATAAGGCCATGCCAAGTTCAGAGTGCCTCTTCAGATACATCAAGTATTGAAAGCTGTGGTGAGCACATAAACAGACCATGGTCACCTTCATTTGAAAATTCCTTCATAATCAAGGGCTAGCTCTAACTAAAACAGCACCCATAAACAATAGACCATCAATTTGACCCCAGCTCCTAACTGCGGGAAAACCCAAGTCCAGCAACCAAAGTACCAAAAATACATTTTTGTTTACATTTGAACTGCACACATGCGTTTGTTTACAATTTCATTTCCCGCGAAATCGTGGACCGAAAATAACATTAACCTGGGTTCAGCAGGTCAGCAGGTATACCGGCTGTTCCAATCATCCCCCTACAGCCAGCTGTTCAAAATGTAATGTTATTCACCCCAGAGGGAGTGCAGCAGGTCAGCAGGTATACCGGCTGTTCCAATCATCCCCCTACAGCCAGCTGTTCAAAAGGTAATGTTATTCACCCCAGAGGGAGTGCAGATAATTGATTAAGCCCCTGCATAATTTAACAGCAATGGCTTGGCTTCTGTAAGTGGTAAGGAGAATTGACAGTGTCCGATTAAAAATCCCTCATTACTGCTCCGCTGAAGTATATTTTTGAACAAAACCAAGACGTTGCATCAGGGTAAGGTGTCACCACAATTCATGCAAAATTTCAAGGCAATCCAACGCCTCTAAGTGTGAGTTTATTCGTCCCCCTTCCAGTATTATTATATAGATACCTTTTACAATATGCCAGCAGTCGTAGAAATGGGTGATCTTCCATTTTTCTCTCACCCATTTGGCGACTTGAGGATGGCGGTCTGTTACCAAAGCTCGTATCTTGAAACTTTCCACAGTCTTCTTACACTCCTGTAAGCCTCTCAATTCCATATTATAGCTGTTCTTGACCTCGTTACTCTGAAAAGGAGCATAGAGAACTGTATTTTACCAATGTGCATCTCCAACAAGAAGAGTCAATCAAAGAAAAACGGCCAAGGTTAGGAACTATTGATCAGTTTTAAGTATATTCTTAAGAGTTGACCAATGCAATTTCAATACTTTTGTGGTCAATATCTGCACTTTAATACCTGTACCATCTCCGTCGCTATTACTTTGTTTTTCCCCAATTCCAACAAGGAATAAGATCCAAATTTTGCACAATGCCCCATCGAATCGCATCTTGCATCACCTCCCAAAAGCAATTCAACCTTCAGTCCAAATCACAATTTACATCCGTCCTGCATCGCGCCAGTGACGCACTTATATCTCCATTTTTCGCGCCATTACGCTCGGCCTACGCGTGACATACGCGCTGGGTAGCGCGTAATTGACGCGCCACTGACGCGATTTATGGGATGTAATTTTTTATTTGGACTGTTACTGTATGTTCTTGATCAAATCTTTCAGGACTCATGAATCAAATTATTTGGATGGTAAATACAAGAAACATTCCCCAGGTGCAGACCGTCGGTTACGTCACAGGCTAAAATAATAGAAATCATGCTTTTGGCGTACCTCATGTTTCCTTATTACTTATGAGCATAGGATTGTTGTTCGATGCCTCAATATTCTTCAATCGTGATGGACAATACGTGGGCGACGACAATTTGCCTAATGGTTTTGCCATCATGTTCTGCTCCTTCGCATTGCGACAATATCGTATACATGTAATAGACTGGCCGACAAGCACTTGACTTTATTATCAATGCGATCATTATCAGCTATTGCGGGCCTAGTCACTAATCGACAGTGCGCATGCGCTAAATAAGCTCTGAACGGACCACTGCAAAATGCGTTGGCCAACTCAGTCAATCAATATTCTCGGGGGGGGGGGGGGGGGTGCAGGCAAAAAACATAAGCTCCCGACTTCTGTCACGATTCTATATATATATCAGAGTCTTTCTATACAATTGTATAGAAAGACTCTGTATATATATAAGCACCAGCAGACGAAAAATCAAAAAATTTGGATGAAAATTCGATGGGTCCATCAATAGGTCGAAGATTTGTAATGCTTAGCCAAAATTATGTAGTGTAAATTTGAGAAAATTTGTGTTTTGGGGCATTCCTATGGGCCGTGAAAACTGCAAAAAATATGTACATGTTTTTGTAAGCGGTCGTCGCTCTCGCGCAAACTTGTCTTGCATGTTTTTGTGAAAGAGGACGTCGAAGAACGCGGTCGTATATCAAAACAGACGTTGGGTGGCGCTCGCGCAAACTTCCCTCACATGTTTTTTTGTGAAAAAGGACGTCGAAGAACGCGGTCGTATATCAAAACAGACGTTGGGTGGCGCTCGAGACGGGTCATCCTATTTAGCGTCCAGTGGCGACCAGTGGCGTCCAACGCGAAATAATAGGGTGTATATGGTTAAAAATGTTTTCAAGCTCCTAAAACACTTTCACGATCTTAGTATGCGTCCAGCAAAAGTACTGGACGCCATGTTTGTTTTAGCTGCCGTTCCTTGGGTTTATAGAAAAAGCAGAATCGGGATCTGGCATCAGGTTGGCATACTAAGATCGTTTTCTGGTGATGATTATTCAAAAACTAGGTTTGCAAACTCAACCAAAGTTCTAAATCTTGTTTATTGAAATTGTTTAAGGAGCTTGAAAACATTTTTAACCATATACACCCTATTATTTCGCGTTGGACGCTACTGGTCGCCACTGGACGCTAAATAGGA
The DNA here is from genome assembly GCF_910592395.1 of Lineus longissimus. Lineage (NCBI taxonomy): Eukaryota > Metazoa > Nemertea > Pilidiophora > Heteronemertea > Lineidae > Lineus > Lineus longissimus. The sequence continues at coordinate 14,578,718 of NC_088309.1, read as the reverse complement.
TGACCCGTCACGAGCGCCACCCAACGTCTGTTTTTTTATACGACCGCGTTCTTCGACGTCTTCTTTCACAAAAACATGTGAGGCAAGTTTGCGCGAGCGCGACCCAACGTCTTCGACGTCCTCTTTCACAAAAACATGCAAGACACACTTGCGCGAGCGACGACCGCTTACAAAAACATGTACATATTTTTTGCGGTTTTCACGGCCCATACATTCCAGCTTGGATAGCTCGAAAAGCGCGCTAGTGCGGTCAGTTCCCGACTTCAGAAATAGATGGCAACACTGTTGACTACTGCCTGGAGAAATTTGAGGTTGATTGGGAAAAAAATTATAGTGTCCATGGGGGTGTCTTTGTGAGGGAATTTCAGCCAGGAGTGAAGTAATTGCTACTCAGGCATATTTATTGGAAATGGAGGAATAGAAGCCAACTTCTTCTTCGAATTAAATGATGTTAGTGATATATGTTGCAGTCACTTTCATAACCTTAAATTGGTCATTGCCTCCTTAGAAATGTATTTTGGGTGGAGTTTCCTCAGGCCCTGCCCGCTGCTTCAGTATATGTACCTGAGCTCATAACAAAACTCGTGTCAAACAATATGCAAATTTCATTATTGTGCTTTCAGTACTTCTTGGCCATATAGCCATACATCATTAAAATTAAGTAATCATTATGTGCATGGTGGGTCAGTGTCATGGGTATGAGGCAAAGTTGGGGGGGGGGGGGTTGTGGTGGGCAGCTGCATCCACTTCCTCGAGGAAATGTGCAGTCTAACACAATCATGTCTCATCCCTGAGTACCTGTACTTGGAATTACATTTACATAAGAGAACAAACACTGAGCTGTCCTTTACTGAGGATATTGGTATTTCAGGCCCATTTAAAAGTTGCTTGTAATCTACAATTCGACCGCGCGTCCTTGGTGCTGATGTCGCCATTGTTCAAATCTGATTGGTGGATCTCAGTCACGTGGTATTCGACAGTAGCGCCGTCTGAGGAGTGGTTATTCCCGCAATAGCTGTTCTTTTCTTGAAGCTTCTCTTCCAAATTAATGTAACACCTAGTTAATAGACATACGCATTTAACGACTACACCATAATAACTGATGGAATATACAATGTAGTAGTTAGGTCATACTAGTGATCAGTTCATTCCCAGTGCAAACCTGAAGACCGACACGTTTGGACATTTGCTTGTTCAACATGTTTGTTTACAAACAGACGTATACAATGCCGTATAAAAAAAGGTCACAGATGTACACAAAACTCACTTATTTGGAGGAATTAAATAACCTAACTATACTTGAGCAATGAAAACATAATATATATTCAACACATAATCACATCAACGGTTCCAAATTATCCGTTTTAAACTTGATGTAAAACAAAACAAATCTCAAAAAGTTGAGAATATTAATGGTCATATGATGTGTGGGTTTTACGCGGGTTTTTTCTTCTTTAGGTTTCCTGTGACGTCACCCTCCTCGGCTACGTTGCAACACAACGGGGAGTGTTGGGTGACGTCACGGGGTTCTCCGGCCTTTTTTCACTCACTTCATCATCATCATCATCAATAGCGGCTTCGTGGCCCTCCTGGGTCTTTGCCTCCTGTTAGTCGTCTCAAGTAAAACATATCTTTTTTGGGTTGAGTACGCATGCTAGTGCGGGTAAAGTGTCCAATAAACTTATGTACATATTTACACCGTCAACACATTTAAGTCAGTTTCCATATTTCATAATAGCTAGAACTAATAACAACCATTCCATCATCAGTACGAATATATGTCCTTCGCTGCCCAGTGGCTATCTAGTCGGGACTCCCTAATCAGAGTTCCAAGTTCCATGAAGTTCCAAGTTCCAAGTTCCAAGTTCCAGGGGGGCCATCTCAAAATTCATGATTTCTTGATAGACGTTATGTATACGCTGATGTCTCACTTTCTGGAAATGTCAGTTGTTATTGTTGGGAAGTTAAAGGGAAACAATGCTGTAGACTTCTTCTGATAGGTGGCGCTTGACTACATTGACCTGGTGATACATCATTTAAAGGGATATCTCACTGGGAGTTAATGTTAAAGGGAAACATTGCTGTAGACGTCCTCCGATAGGTGGCGCTTGACTACATTTACCTTGTGATGCATCATTTAAAGGGGTCTGTCACTGGGAGTTAATGTTAGAGGGAAACAATGCTGTCGATTTCCTCCGATAGGTGGCGCTTTAATACATTTACCTTGTGATTACCTCAGGTTTTTTATCATGAATTTTTCCATCGCATTATGACTAAATGTTCCCGGGTAAACTTAGACAATATTCATAGTTTTTGTAAAGAATTCATCAGCTTGGTCCACCATATGTAAATGTTAAATCATGTAACCTCTTATACCCGAAAGGGTTTTTTGGAGAGAAATAAATTATGTTATGTTAATTATGTTATGTTATGTTATGTTATGTGATGGAAGTGCAATGGGGGCAGCAATTCTTTTTGTTGTGCTTTTAACCTTGTCAGTGTTCTCCACACCATGCAACGGAGGGGGGGGGGGGGCTTTCCGTGTATCCCACACTTTTTTGCAACAAAAGTGTGGACGTTCTGTTTGTGATGCAAATTCTGAACGGTCAGTGTTCTCCACAGTTTGCACAAAGAAGTTCTTTTTGAAGTCATGCGAGTTTTGAACTCCGTTTTTTTTGCTCCATATGATGTAACAGAGGGCTCGCCCAGGTACCGTTCCTCATACAATCATGAATATAGTTTCGATGTACTGTGAGATGTGGGAGACCCCTATTGGCAACTTTTTCTAACTTTAACGTGCCTACCTAGCTGCTGCCTATAGTCTCCATTTAACTCTTCCTTCTCTTGCCATTTTGCCGACCCCCAATCCTTCCTCTGACAATGTCTGCCAGGCCCAAAATTAGGCTGGCCCAAATTTATTGTTTGTTTGCCGTCACCCCAACTGACCCACCAAAATCATGCATACCCAAAAGTTTTATTGGCATTTTAGTAATTTTCTTTAGCATCTTGGAGTTTTTCTATGATTTTGACCACTAAAATCACTGAAAATTAAGAAAAAACCTACCTACCCTGTATGAATACCTTGGGTAGGGTTACTGCAAACAGACAATTAATTTGGGTCAGCCTTAGCAAGCATCTGAACAGGCTTCCTTACTCATCAATCAATCTTGACAGCTTATTTGCAGATTCTTTACCACCAAAGAGCATGTTTATAAGCAGTTGTAGTGACAAAATTGAAACTTCCTGTTGATCAAAGACAGATGGAAAGGGTTTAATTAAATCTTACATAATAGTTATAATTCTAAGATGTATTAAATTGTAAGGCATAAATAAAGGTAAGATTTATTCTCTTGTCAATGTTCTTGAGTTGAGGATTGCAAGTGGGAGCCGATACATTTTACATACCGATACATTGGACGTTGCCAGCATTGCATTGAATAGAATTTTATGCCCCGGGGCTAATTCCAGAGTTCAAATTGGCCAATTTAGACCCTCCGCTGGAGTAAGTGCCCGGATGACGGCATGATCTTATCAATGAGTTTTTTCCCCGCTTGTTCATTATACAGGGACTGTATATTTTCAAGCTTTACACTCTAACTCACAGTGAGAGACCCCTTTAAATGATTTATCAGAAGGTAAATGTAGTCAAGCGCCACCTATCGGAAGAAGTCCACAGCATTGTTTCCCTTTAACATCAACTCCCAGTCAGAGACCCCTTCAAATGATACAGCACAAGGTCAATGTAGTCAGGCGCCACCTATCGGAGGAAGTCCCTTTAACTTCCCAACAATAAGAACTGTGAGATATCAGCATAGTAAAGCGCCACCTACATTAAATATATCGAGAAATCATGAATTTTGGCATTGAATGCATTTCTGAGATGACCGCCCTGGAACTTGGAACTTGGAACTTGGAACTTCATGGAACTTGGAACTCTGATTAGGGAGTCCCTATCTAGTCGGCTTTTGAAACATATGATGGATGGCGCCATAACTACCTCTTCTGACAGCTTATTCCACTCGTATAATAAAACTTGTATAATATTATTCACACTTTGTTTCCCCCGTCTCGGGAACCCAGTCTGAGCCTTTTCATACATGTCATAATATTTAGTTTGGATTCAATTTGTGTATTTCAGTTTACGGTGTTTGACCATTAAAGAGAAGTTTTGTAAAGCACGCGTTGAAGTTCATTACAAGAAGAGTCCTAACGAGATTATAAGCCACTACACACGATGTGCCATGTGACCAAATATTCTCAATTTTTTGTGATCATTTTCTCCTTTTTCAGAGTCTAAAACAGAAATTTGAACTATTGCTAGGCAAATGGTTAAAAACATGTTTTCATCACTCAGACGAAGTTAGGTTACTGAATTCCTCCGAATAAGGGAGTTTTGTGCACATCAGTGTGCTTTTTTGTACAGCATTGTACACCTGTTTGTAAACAAACCCTTGCCTTGGATTCGAGTATTGGCAGAATAAAGGAGGCTTGTTAGGACGTTATTTTTGGGTTACTGCCTTGTTGATCCCATATATTTGCTCAGCAAAAACATGAATACGTTACATGAACGGGTTTTACCGGTATGCTTGTAAATGTCACAGTTCGTCGTAGCGCATGCATGTTTTAACATTATTTTGTTCATTCGATTTCGAAGGTTATCAGTGCTGAGTTTGACAACCCTTTCTATGATACGATGGTGCGTAAAGCGAGGGTTTGACAAAAGATGATTCACACCCGGGTGGAAAAAAAACATTGTCTTCAAATCTACAAAGGGGAGAAAAAATAACATATGGGCCTGGTTGCTCAAAACAAATTTTGTCACTAACGCTGGCGTTAACTTGACTTTGCGTTATCTCCTTCAGTTAAGCCCTTAGACTTAACCCCAAGTTAAGTCAAAGCTGGCGTTAGTAACAAAACTTGCTTTGAACAACCGGGCCCTGACATGGACCATGGTATATTGCATGGTATATTGCAGAATCGATATATGTCTCCACAAATGAATGTTTTTTTCAGTACTTGACCGCATTATAGTTCTCTGGTGACCATTACGTTTTCTGCCCTTGATGATTTTTCCGTAAGGACCCCCGTTTCAGCCCTTTTGGTGGGTCCATTTTATCAAGATTGCCTAGGGATTATGAGGGATTATCGGTTCAGCTCGTATATCTCTGGATTATTCCTCCCCACTAAAGAAATGAAAGATAAAATATTGTGCAGCGTCGCTTTTGGGAACGAGACAGTTCGCCAGCAAATAAATCTGTATCACAAATAGCTCTTTTAAACTTTGAAATTGACTAAAGATTAACGATTTAAGAGCTATAAAAAAGGCCATTTTTGTCGATCTCGCCTGGTTCTCATCGTTTGATGAAGCGCCGCGGCTTTGCCGATCAGTTAGCGTACCCCCGCCTCGAGCAAGTCGCAAGCCGCAGATTGATTACTCAAACGTGTTCAGTTGCCGTGTGCAGTTGTAACTGTAGAACGGAAAATATCCGCGGCATATAATTTTCGCGAATGCCTCACGATGGACATATTCGCGGCAGAATATTTTCGCGGGTGAAGATTTTTTTCCAAGAAAATTAGAACTGTCTATTTTGACTCTAAGCTCTTTGTGTATGGGAACTCCAGTGTAAAATGTCCCCTGCTTAGCATAATCTGAGCAATAATTGAATAAAAGTTTTAAGTTAGGTGTAATTATGACAAGTGCTAATTGCACGGGGTATACACGTAGGCCTTCGTTGGGCCAAGCTCTATGCAGGGCCTCTGTGGAAACATGGCAACAATGACATGGATTTCGAGCTAAAAGCGAGAGATTTTCGCGGCAGAATATTTTCGCGAGCCTGACCTACTCCCGAAATTCGCAAAAATATTCTGCACGCGAAATTTTTCCGTTCTACTGTATATAGTGCACAATATTTTAGAACTGTAAAATTAAAATTATTTGTAAAATTTACAGTATTTATGCTTTAAATGGAATTTCAAATGTCCTGGAATAGTGGATTTTACTGAGAAATGAATCTAATCCCAAGTTAAGTGTCATTGATTTTTGAAAAGAGAGTCACATGTCAACTATGCGTTGCTATTATTACAATGTTCGTTGGTTGCACTTTATTGTAGAATAGGTTTGAGAAGTTTTGTCAGGACTCCATGAAAGGGGAATGTCCCCTTTGCGCAAAGAGAGTGTTCACGAATCCTCTTTTTGTAAAATGAGACATTTCACTACTATAATTGCTCATATGTTCACACAAATAGTAGGGGTCCCAAAGCCCACTTTCTGAGGGTAGGGTGGTCACATCATGACATAATTTAATTTCACCTATTTTCTCATAGAATGGGTCCTTCTACATAGGTTTTCAGATGTGTGCTCTCTTGCGAAACCATATTATTTATGGTTTAGCGTTGGTTGTGATGAAAAAATAATTACCCGAAAGTTTAGGGGTAGGGGAAATGTAATTGTGCAAATCACCCCGATTGCATGCAGTTATGTTAAGTTATTTGGTATCATTGTAAAGCCTATGAACTATGGTACTCATAGCTGGGTCACATTTACCCTTGAGGTCACTGAGTACAATCTCAGGGGTCAAAAGGTCAAGGACGGAAGGGGTAGGTGAAAAATTTGGATGTGCCACAATACTTTGCCTCCTGTGGCTTGAGGACTGAATAAAAATGAAACCAATTAATGCTGATTTTAAGAGTGCCTTATATGACAGTTTTTTATTTCCAAACCAGACTACAGGACGTAAGGGTTTGTTGGATTAACCCCTTCCCTTCTGGGAGCAAAATCAGAAAATCGGCAAAAATTAGTTTTTTCATTAAATATTTTGTAGAAGATCATGTCATTGCTCAGTTTGCTGTGAAATGGGTACTTAGGTTATTGTGAGTAATTTTACACTTCTAGGAGCTTGGTTATCCACAACTAAAAAACATTAACCCCTTATGCCTCGTCAGGGCCCTGAATCAGGGCCTGCGGTGCCTTGTACAAAGCTTATACATTAAGAAAACAAGATAGAAAGGTTTGGAATGATGAGGTCAACGCAGGATGGATAATTTAGGCATCAATGTATTCTGGCTCATTTTCATGAATGTTTGCACACTTCAATGGATCCCGACAGCATTTGCATGCAAGGGTGCATTGAACTCCGTTCTTCCTACAGCGGCAACGCGATCTCCATTTGTCCTTTCCACACTGACATCTTGTTGGTTGCAATTTAGGTTTAGGTGGTTTAGTCATGAGAGTAGCCATGAGACAGCCATCTTTAAGGTGTCTGCCAAAGTCTGTTGGAGGTGGCAGCATAGGTATAGGAGAAGTTGCCCTCTTCCAAATCAGAATCTGGTACAAAGCTCTCATCAAATGTAGGTAGAGAGCGTCAGAGGTTGGGGGAATGGATCGAATATCAGATTTCTTAGCTTGGAAAAGGTGACATCGGAGCTCATCCAAAGATCCAGAGAAATCTTTTCTTCGGTAGAGGGCACAGATGTACTTCCGAGCTGATTCTTTGATGGCTTCAGATACTTCAGTGCTAACACCAGGCATGCCGTATTCAGCTAGTGGTTGCAGAGTCTTGTCGCAATCCAATGAAATCATCAGGGCACGCTTCTTGCCACAATTGAAAAAGTAGCCCACGCTGTCACAGCCTGTCAGTGGGTATGTGGATAAAAGAGAAGAACTTGTGTGGGTGGAGTACCGGCTTGAAAGGAACTGAGCAATCCAATGACAAGGAATACAGACATCAAACTTCTGTACCCACAGTTAGAGAAGCCCATCTATCCTGGGAACATGATAGATTGATAGCATCACGATGTCTGTATCTGTTGCGGAAATAACAGCTCTTGCGCAGTCTTGCTCTGCAACAGAATATGCAAGATGCGCAAATATCCTTGTGTCTGCTTCTTCGTGCCCCTCACAAGACAGCTGTTCGGTACTCTGGACACCAAGGTGTGACAACACTTTTGCTGGTCCATTTGCCATGCCTCCCAAAACCAAAGTGAATCCAGCTGGAATGCATTCATGGTTCTTTGACCAAGCATTGCACAGGTACTCCTGAAGATGGTGCTTGTTTTCTCTGTTTGAAATGAAAGCTTTCCAGTTTGGAATCTTTAGGTTGTCTTGTGGAAGGAATGTCTTGCCTCGGAGATATGTACTTTCTCGGCGCAGTCTCTCCTCCATCTTCAGACTTCTTTCCTTGCTGAAGTCGTAACGATCTCCGACTACATGAACTGCATAACAATCTTTTGGTTGTGATCCTAGTATCTTTTGGAGGTACTTATTTGACAGTTCAAGGAAGGTAGAGGTTCCCATATCTTGGTAGCGCTGAATAAACGCCATCAGGTCTATAAAATAGACTGTCTTTTCATCAGATTCATGCATTTCTTTCTGCTCCCTCCATTCATCTGACATCTGTGTCTTTAGCATGGCTAGGAAGTCACATTTATTACCTTTCCTCGTTGTAAAGCCATTTGGGTGCAGGGTATCAGGTTTGAATATGGAGCTCGGATATTGTGTCCATTCATGAGAAAACTGCTCAATTTTGTCTTTCTCATCAAGGTTTTCTGCAAAACAAAGGCTACGAACCACAGATCGTTCTTCCTTGTAGAGCTCTTCGGTCTGGTCAAGAGTTGGCTTTTTATTAGTTTTCTCTACGAATGTCTTCAGTTTTACCGGGGCAACGTTTTCAGCATTTGCTTGCTCTGTTCTTTCGAGGGCATCCAAACCTTTCTCCTTTGCATCAACAAGTTCTAAAGACTACGTTGTTTGGCCAGTTGAGATGTTCATGAGCGCATCTCCCGAGAGCATGAAGGGATTGGTCATCTTCTCCTTGATAACAGCCTTTATATTTTGAAGCAAGCGTATATTTCGTTCTGCATTTGCAGTCTCAGGTCGTTGAGAGTCTTGGGTCAAGTTGGCCATTTCCAATGTTTTTTCTGATACAGCAGTCAAGGCAGGTAAAGCCCTGAGATACTTGGTGATTGTTTCCGGTCTTTGTGAGATTCCATGGAGAAGCTTTGTTTTGGCATCCTTGTTGTAAGTCTGCTCAAGCCCCATGTCAGACCAAACACCATTGAATTTATACCAGGAAGCTGTCGAACTGTAAAATTACCTTTTTCAAATTCTGATTTCACTGGCGTAGGAAGTTCTGTCATGGCTGCGAGGTAATGAGGTAAGCATGCAGTGTACTTGTTGTGCCCTGCAGAGACAATGTAAGGAAGCATTTCCTCTGTTGACTGGATATGAAGATCCCAGATCCCTGCTCTTTCAGCTGCAATAAATTTTATTCCATTGTGAGCTCGAAAAGGGAAATAAATGTAATGTACACTGAAGGCGGAATTAAGGGTGAATGGCCTTGGTTAGATCATTTGGTGTCAGTAAAGGGCAAAACTACATAAAAAAAGTTGTCTTACATTCAATGCAATGTACTAGTTAGCAAAACAATCAAGGTACATATGTTTGGCAAAATTACCTATTTTTGGCAAATTTCGGAGTTTCACTCTTAAGTACCTTAGGGTTAATCCTAACAACCTTGGCACCCACACATTTTTTTATGATTTAAAAAACTTTCTTATATTGTCTTCTACAATTCTACACCAATAGTTCACAACTTTTTCAATATTTGGAGGCATAGTGGGGTATTTAGACGGCCGGGGTCCCATATTTTCACTTACCCTTCCTGGTGATGACCTTTTGACCTCTAGCTCTGTACTCATTGACCCCATGATAATTTCAATATATTCATTTCGTAGCTTAGACTATACCATTTACACTGATACCAAACATCTGGATGAAGTCAGTAAGTAACATTGAGAAAAATGCATTTTAGTTTCCCCTACCCCTAATTTTCGGGTCATTATTATCCGACCCCAAAAACAGAATGAAGGCCTGAAAAATAGGTTTCGCAAGAGAAATGACTGAGCACACATCTGAAAACCTATGCAGGACAGTCTAAACTCTCAGAAAACACACCAAACCAAATTATGTCAGACTTGTCGGGGTTGCTCCTGTTTTATGCACATTTTTGCAGGCTGGGACCCCTACTAAAACCCAATCATCAGTCAGTCAAAGTTTAAACAAAATAAGCCCAATAAACACAAAGCGTCCTCAGAATAACGTTTGTGACATTTCACTAGTTTTTGAGGTTTCTTTGTGAAAGTGGGGTTTATAAAACCATTTTTTTCTGCAAAGATAAATGATATCTAGGCAAAATAGCATATATATTCTTGTTTAGGCTATTAAAGTCATCAATCTGACAGTGGTTTCAATAAAATATTGGCAAGACTTCGACCAATATTTAGACACTATATTTTGCAGATTAATACAAAGAGAGTGCTTACGAATCCAATTTTTTGTAAGGTGAGATATTTCACTGCAAAAACTTCTCATATATTTATTTTGTCACAGACCTAATAATCAGTCTGTCAAAGTTCTAACAAAATTGGTCAAAACATATAGCATCCTAAGAACAAAATAACTGTTAAATAACTAAAATTTATGTTCATCAAAGTCACTGTTTTCGAAAATCAACCATGCTTCCAGTCAGAGAATTCCTAGGTACACTAAACAATGATATATATATTAAGCATAGTATGTAAACTAGCAATTAATCTCTACCTGGGATGACACAGAAAGCATGTGAGGCTTGTTTTACAATAGAGAGTGCTTACAATCCTATTTTTTGTAAGTAGAGACATTTCACTGCAAAAACTGCTCATAAAAAAATTCATTTTGTCACAGACTTAATAATCAGTTTGTCAAAGTTCTAACACAATTGGCCAAAACATAAAGCGTCCTAAGAACAAAATAACTTCTATGATATTTGTAAAAGTTCTGTTCATCAAAGTCACTATTTTCGAAAATCAACCATGCTTCCAATCAGAGAAGTCCTAGGTACACTAAACAATGATATATATACATTAAGCATAGTATATTTACTGGCAATTAATCTCTACCTGGGGTGACACAGAAAGCATGTGAAGCTTGTTTTACAATAGAGAGTGCTTCCAAATCCTCTGTTTTGTGAGCTCATATATTCATGTAGTCACAGACCAAATAATCAGTTTGTCAAAGTTCCATCAAAATTAGTCCAAATATAAAGCGTCCTAAGAACAAAATAACTTTTACGATCTTTGTAAAATTTTGTTCATCAAAGTCACTATTTTCAAAAATCAACCATGCTTCCAGTCAGGCTGAAAGGGTGGATGTTGTCCTGGGTGCCGACAATTGGTACCCAGGTTCGAGACCGACTGGACAATAAGCACCCTGGGTGCCATTACACTAGACAAACAGCACCCAGTTTCTTCTTCTACACTTTTTCTATACCTACAACCGAGGTTGGCCCCACGCTCGCGGAGGTCACGTGACACGATAACCATCATTTTGCAAGATGGCGACCGTCCCTGTTTCCAACCGCGCTCTAAAAAAATTTCTTTCATCAATTCTATCTTATTCAAACGGGGTATTCGTCTCTAAGGGGAGAAAGATAAAGAACGATTTAGTCGAAGTTGTGCAGGGTGAGGAAGGGCCTGATTATAGGCTGAAAATATGTTATTTTTATTTCGCGCATTGCTAATGACGCAAGTACCACGGCGCGAGATAAAACGAGATTGCAAGAAACGTCATCGTCCCTAAGATCCGTAAGCCAGGCAAAAAGAAGCTGGGTGCTGTTTGTCTAGTGTAATGGCACCCAGGTGCTTATTGTCTAGTCGATCTCGAACCTGGGTACCATTTGTCGGCACCGAGGACGACATCCACCCTTTCAGCTCCAGTCAGGTATACTGGCATCCTACCTGGCATTTCAAATTAAGATTCTCGCCAATTTCCCTAAATAGCTTGTGTTTGGTCTTAATTCTAGTAATTTGTCTGTTAAGACCTAATTGGCCAGGCACATTGTTAATTGGATCCAGGTCTATGATGAATGTTAATTGATTAATTGCAATTTAACTTGAACATTGGTACATTTATCAGTTAACCCTTTTGCAGAGGGAATTGTCCTAGAATCTTTACAATCATCATTATCTTGATAGCCGTGTTTTCACTATTGAAAACCATAACGGTATACTGGAAATTTGATATACCTATTTCTAATGCCTAAGCAACAAATAAAGTTAAAGTTATGAATAGAAAAAGAGAGAATTCAAATGATATTTAAAAAAAATATTGTGTACCTTTTTTACCTATTCATGCCATTTGGTGTACCTATTTTTCCAGTACCTTTTTTCCTGTACCGTTATTTCCGGTACTTTTTTTCCTGTGCCTTTATTTCGAACAGAAGCAAATTGGACTTTTAAGAAGGATTCTCTCCATCGATTGTAAAGCACGAGACGTCGTCATTGGCACGAGAAAAATTAAGGGTACCCTGTGTAACCGAGTGTTTAGTTCGTCGGGCCTCTCTGCCGCCAATGTCATGTTTGTAAATCCAACATGTAGGCCTAGACGTATCACCAGGGAGGAGAATGGAATTTAGATTCGGTAAAAACTTTATGTGCCAATCTAAACCGGAAAAACCATAAACTATTGAAGCTTTTACTTTCACCCTTTTGATCGCTTTTTTTGATTCGTTCTCTGTGTATGATTTTTATTGCATATTTGGAGTTTTTTTTTTTTTTTTTTTTTTTTTACAATAAATTATTATTAATTATTATTTCCTGTACCTTTATTTCCGAACCTTTTTTCCTGTACCTTTTTTCCTGTACCTTTATACCTAGATTCTTCCAGTCAGTGTACATGCAATCCTAGCTACACTAAACAATGATATAAATATTAAGCATAGTATATATACTGGTGATTAAGGTGACACATACCGCATTGTTTAGAATTACGCTTCTTTATACACCTATGGTTATGTAATAATCACACAAAGTAACTGTGACCCGTATCCTCAACTCAAAGGAGGTGTTAAACCCTGCTGCCTTCGGTTGGATTAGTAACAGGGAGGGCGGCTGATCTATGGAACAGCCTCCTTGCTATTGCTTGGAGTTACGCTTTGGTCGGGAACAATGGACGATATTGAGGGAAGATAACATATAAACTAAATCGGGATCAAGGGCGCTATAAACGTTATGTCAAAGTTAAAGAAGTCATATGTAAACATATCCTTATATTTTGTTGCTAACGGGTTATAAATCTTATTACTATCCACTTTTTTAGGTGGGTTAACCACTTTTGTAAAATCCGGTCTATATACAACTTTTGGGAGTTGAATAAAATCCTGTCCATGAGACCAACGGTTCCTACTACGCCAAGACTTTGGTGAAATAACGTGTGGCCAAAAAATTACCATTTCTATTTATCTAACATTAATGTTACTATTAAATCCCAATGTACAGGATGTAGTAATAGGAAAAAAGGGTAAGACTGAAAATGGCCTTTTTCCAAAATTTAGCTAGAAAACGAATGTTTCTTATGCTTGTTTTAGGAATAGTCGTTGATTGTCGTACTCTCATTATCCTATTACTGATTAAACAACAGGAACTTACCGTAAATTGTAAAAACTATGTGCTACCTGGAAATGATAGCAGAACAGAAATTCGCTGAACTGTACATAGTGGTCGCTGAACAGCTACGGTTATCAACTGTGGTCATTCGCAGTGTTGGATCCGTTGAGATAATCTTCGTGCGGTGAGTCCGCAGTACCTGTGCCACGTTGGCAGTCCTCTTTATGGCCGCGCGGTTTGTCCGCAATGCTTGTGCCATGTTGGCAGTTATGTTTATGGTCGCATTTGTAAAAACGTGAGGTTCGTAAAATGACCCTCGAATACTTATGACCGCCGAGCTACATCTATTAGATACAACCGAAAGTACGCCAACATATTTCCAGAAAGTTCTTGTTCCAACAATTATTTTGAATGTATTCTTAGGGTCGGTGCAACATTTGTCGCTGTAGGTTGACGGTTAGATAAGCATAGCAAGATTTGAAGCCTGTGCGAATACGAGCCGATGTGTACAGCTTTCCACGTATTTTACCTCGTAACGTCTGGAATTGTCGCAGAACAAGAGCAGCTGTACGAGACGCGCACCAGTCTAGCTCATATTAATATCAACACCCATGACTTGTGATATCTCCCAAAATACCAGACCAATTTCAATGTGATTTGCACAGGGTTGTAGCAAATCCTATTTCCATATGAACATTCTTATTACAATGAAATGCGTGATTGTCTTCATTTTGTAATTGGCCATTAAAGAAAGGTCCAGAAAAAATCTTTTATTTCGTGAATAATTCCAGCAAAAAAATCACCAGTACAGCAAGAACTATAGATAATTTACATAGGTCACATGCACTTTCGAGGATAAGCGCCAAAAGTTTGACGAGAAAATGACAGCTCGGCACGCCTCCCGAAGAATTTCTGGGGTGTTTTCATGTTGATATCATATCTGAGTTTCGAGCTATCATGCGTTTTCTACAAAAATACCAACATGCAATAGATACTATTTCTGTTGACCTTTGAAATCTGCCCCAAAAATTCCACCACCTCAACATGCACTGTGCCATGTTATGGGGCCCTGTGTTCACAAGCAAAGACAAGATATAATATGTTACTCGTTTTGGTATTCCAATTATTGCACAAAAAAATTCAAACCTCATTCAATGGAAGAGGGACATAAGTATCCCATTCATCGGCATACCTTTATGGTGTAACTGGACAGGTCACTTATTTCACTCGGACTACAGCTGTTGAATTGATGTCTTTAGCAAGAATTATAAAGAATATTAAATTTGGTTCACAATATGACCCTTATTTCTGTAACTAAATTTGTGTTTTCCGTCGATTTTCTCTTTGAAATCTATCACAACAGTTCTTATTATTGTTCATAGCCTAGCTGAATTTGTATGCAGTTTTGTTTCTCATCAAATTTATTTCGTTAACTGCTGTTTTTTTTGAGAAAATCTGTTTTTGTGGTCATTTTTCCGTTTATTTCGTGGATATTTTGGGCGATGTCCGTTTACTCGATAACTGCTTTTAAAATCAAATAAAAGGTTTTTAAGGTATCTGATATGAACTGATATTACTATTTGTCGTTTTGGATTGTCGTTGGACGTTGACTGTTGAACAGTTATGCAGGAATGACGAAAGTATGTCGACAGTGCTGTGAGTATATTCACTTCATGAATTAGAACCTTTCCCTTTGAGAATGCCGAATTGTGAAATAGAACATGATTGACGAACCTGGTGTTTTTCGCCAAAATTCATCACGTGTGCACGTTTGATATGTTTATTGCAATTTATTTCTTATTTTTGAGGATAATTTTGACGTGTTCTTATAGAGTATTGCGTAATTGATTTTCGTAAGTGTGGACCGTCTTCTAAGTTTTCAAGGAGGTAAATTTCAATCGAAGGGCTAAAAGCTAAATAGCTCAATTAGTTGTCGCTTGACAAGCTGTTTCGGTGGTCTAGTGGATACACTCTCTTCCTATCACACGGTAGACCCAAGTTACCCTTTCACCGCCGTAGTCGCAATATTCCGACCACACGGCAAGGCGCCAATATTTCAACACTGAACTTAGTTCACTCCCCTGTTACGAGAGTGTTCCCTGTTTTGTGTACATAGTGCAAGGCCACTGCCCGACACAAGTTTCAAGCCGGGTTGCGGTAGAAAGTTTTTTTGCTATTTCACCAATCAATCTATTCGTGAAAATTCTGAAGTCACATGAAAATGGCGTCCAGAAGAACAATTGCTTGAAATGAAGTTGTTGCAATTCTGAGGACGAATGACGGTATAATTTGACTACATTTTTGTAATTACGACCTTTACAATATTGGCCTACAGCCTGATATAGGCTACACAAGATTCTGAGTCTGAAAGTGAGGGGGAGGGTACCCCCCCCCCCCCCCCCCAGGTCAAGGTGCTCATCCTATGGATTTAAGTAGTGAATGTGACAGTGATGATCAGAATGTAGCACAGTACATTTTTAACAAGTTTATTTTTTAAGTTTACATCATAAACAACAACTTTTATATACAGCAGTGTGGCTCTAATCTACTTACTTACTTACTAATTTAAATAGCCATAAACGAAATAAGTACACCATAAAACACCTGTTCTGAAAACGTCATGACATGAATGACATTTGGTTTTAAAAAGGGAGTTTCTCTGTTATGTTGTCCTTTTGACCTAACGTGGGCTGTGGCCCTCGGTATTACCTAAGTTTCAGTGGCCTGTGGCCGAACCAAACTCATTGTGAACCTGACGCCGGTAGGCTTGTCTTTGTCAAATCTTCGCTTGCTGGTAGTGTATAGTTCTGAGAAAATGACTGTGTGCAACCAACCCATAACCTTCCTTGGGAGGGTAGCCGTGTTCTGAGCATACAGTGCAGTGGGACAGTGTCAGAAGTCACCGCAAATAGGAATCATCCAAGGTTGATTTTCAACCCGAAAAGGTCTGTTATTTTAGATATCAGCATGAAATCACACCAGGCAGTCTTATTTTTTGCTGTACTACAACACCATTGCTTTTTTCGTGTTTTTTTTCAAGAAATAAAAAACAATTATTTTTGTCCTTTTGTAAATACACGATTACATAATGAAGACAATAATGCACTTCACTGTAATCATAAGGATGGCTTATCATAAACCGCGAGATGTGGAATGCGAAATCGCGAGATGCGAACCTTGGTGGGAGTACCACCCGCCACAGAATCTATTGCAATTATGGAATCTGAAAAGGCAAAGATTCATGAGACCGAGGCTATAGTAGGAATCCATCCTTATTTTTATTTACACTTCGATGCCAGATTTGTTTTTCATTCATGGTACTGTCACAAACTAATTCCGTTCTCGCCGATTTTTTTTCCGACATGCCAGTGAGATTCCATACTTGCCGTGAAGTTACTCTCTCAATTGAGTGTCTTTGATGTGTTATGATTTGCTCGGGAACAATGTATGTTTTGGCATTACCAGTATCATCTGAAAAACGTGAACATATTGATTGACAAAACATTGGAAATCCCCGCGAGTGTGGCTTTTCAAACGGCTTTCGGCCAATGTGCATACGATAATGTAAAAATAACTCCACGGAGTCAAACCCATCACCGTATGTTATAAAGCTCTTGCACAATCTCGTACTGCATGCCATGCCCCCTCGCGGTAGAATGCGAAGAAAATAAGTTGATCCTCTTCAAAATAGTTTGCAAAGTAAAGACTTCTTAGGGCGGATGAGGCAGGGCGCCCCCTCATCAGTTTCAGGAGGAGGAATTTGGTTATGGAGTTTGGTTGCTACGAGCCCCTGTCAGAGATTATCACTAAATTCCCTGAAAGTCAGTCGTGTGTTTGGACATGTACATGCATGTACCGGCCGCGAGTTTTTTTTCCTGGACGTTTGGGGCAGTACAGTGTACATTTGTACACAGAGTCTCAACCAATCAGAGTTCGACTTTGAATGACGTCAGTATGCACGCACGTGCATGTTGTTTACAATCTGGACTTAGTAATTTTCAGTATTGGGAAGTCTTTGATGTGGATTCCTTTTGCGCATCACTTTTGACCATCAAAATCCCAATTCGAATTCAAATTCTCTTTAATGACCAGGGGGTATATATTCCAAGGAGTTCAAAGAAACACCACGGGCTGGAGATATTAAAGGGTCACCTGCCTGCCTTGCAATCTGTTTTCTATACTTTTTATGTGCCTGTGGGATCAATCACTGAATACAGTTCCACTGGTCTAAAATTTAATTCCTCCAAGATTTTAGTGACAGTTACTACAATCTGGAGAGTCGAAACCTCTCTTGTGAACAGGTAATACTGGTACATGAAGGAAAAGAAAGGCAAAGTTTCAAATATGATTTAACTGATTATTCATAGTTTCCACATGTTGTGAGAAGTGATAGACAATACATCTCTTAAGTGTACTTTCTAACATAGAGTGTACTCTTATGCTGGCTTCAGAAATTTGATTTATACTCTATAGTATAGTTACATCAAAGAATCATAAAAAAGAGTGGGTTGAGCCACTGTAAATGACAGCAAGGACTCAAAGGAGTCCCATCTTACATCAATAATATTCAAAACTGCTTCCGAAACACATTTACAGGGTGACCCCCAAAATCTTTTACTAAAATCATCAATCTTACCCACTGGCTATACAAAATTTAGCACTAATGATGCCTTTAATTGACTTGAGCTCAGGAGATTAATTACTTTGTACTATGAGTCTTTCCAAGGCTCTGATTGCTCTCAACACATCTGACACCCAAAACAGAAATATAGCCTTTCTTTTGGCATCTGTAGATCAGGGACCAGTCTACCGATTCAGATGATTCTTGTACCACTGAGCTGCATTTGCTCTCTACTACCCAACGGTACTTTCTTCTTAGTAATTCAGTTAAACAGTTCATCACCATGTTGCATTGTGTGTACTCTTTTTACAACTGAGCCCAATTTTGTGGCAATGGTCCTGTTGTGTTCTTTTATCCCCTATGTGCCGCTAGTGTACACACACATGAGTAAGTAATGAGTGTTGCCATGGTAGAGCTTAGGCCAATCCAGTGAGTGGGTAGTAATATAGAAATTAGCAAAAATAGCTCACGGTGTTTAAAATTGAATCTACTTTGGTTAGATCAACAAAGTTACAAGTAAAATGTGAAAACTTTGTAGTGTGTGCGTGTTGTATTCGATGGATAAGACCCCTTTGATGCAGGTGTGTCCGTTTATAATTGATCATGACCGTGATTTATCTGTCATCCCGAAATCATTTCAGGCCAGGTAACCATTGAAATAGGATGTTGGTTGGGACAATGACAGAACATTCCCTTCTATTCTATTGTTAGAACTGTCCAAAGTCTATCGGTACAGTTCAACAGTTCTAGAATTGTTCCATACCACAACAAACCAAATGGCTTGGAGGAATTGATCGAATAACGTTTGAGGGATATGAGGTCTTCTTTGCGAAATTGCTGCCCATAAGCCCGCAGCACACTAGCCGCCAACTTCGGCGTTAACTGGCGTTTTTTGCCGCAAGAGTCCTGAACGCCTGAAAAATCCCTTGTCTGCTACGAACGGCGTCGGCGAACGCGACTTGCCGCCACTTGCCGCAACTAAACGCCAAATATCTAACAAGTTTGATTTTTGACGCGTGTCGCCGCGTTTGAACGCAAGAAGAAGCCAGGTGTGCTACGGATTGCAGCCTGAATTGGCGTCGGCGGCGAGGCTATGGCCAATCAGTATGCGTCTTGATGTCACATGATTTCAAAATGGCAGCCTAAAGTGGCGGAAAAGACGCTACTGGACGCCGATTCTGGGCAGGTGTGCTCTGACCAGGATCCACTGGCCGCCTAACGTCAGCTGAACGGTTCCTGTCACCAAAGTTGGCGGCTAGTGTGCTGCGGGCTTTATCCCGCACTGATGGCGGATTTACGCGGTGAATTTACACAGAATAGCACCCGGCTGAAACGCCATATTGTCCTGGTCGAAATATGATGGAAGGGCATATGATTCATCAACTCTAAATGTCCCAGACTGAATGTCCCCAACCACTAGAGCAGCAGTTAGAATTATCATGTCGGATGACTGCAAAGCCCGTGGTCACTAAAATTGGGATATTCATTTTGCCAAACTGCAGACAAACTCGGCCAAAATGTATATTTTTCCTACAAGATTATATTGTTTTCCTCTGCCAAATGGATTACTTTTATTTTGTATGCCTATATCTCTGGTAAAATCTTAAACACCACTGAAAATTACATCTGCCAATTTCTACCGGAGTGACATGATCAGACATAAAGACATATTACAAAACTTTCTTTATTATTATGACATACACTGACCCGGGATTTAAGAATCTTCAGAGGACAACTCTACTACTGATGATTGAACCAACAAAGCAATTTTCAATGTCTTAAAAAGTCAAGGCTGTTCACTCTGTTTCATTTGTAAAGAAAACGTGACTATGTAAGCATGATTTCACCTTCTGTGATTACTGGAGTATCTGTCAAGGATGGGCTTTAAGAGGCAGAGATACTGGATGAAGTCCAAAACGTGAAAATGAAATAAAATAAAGAATGCTACTTGCTAACTGATATCAAAGATATATTTGGGATTAGTAACAAATATTGAATGAATGAAACAGTCTTTCAGGTTGACCAATCTTCCTAGTTATGAGAAAGAAAATAATTTTTTGGTGCAAGGAATAAGCAAACCTGTTGACTTTTCTCTGCCCAAAACCTTATCAATGCGTGAATAAGGGCGTGAATAGAATAAGAGTCATTTGCTAGGACAAGCTGGCATTTTGCAGAAAAAAAATCACCTACTTGTAGATAGTTTATTAGGGAATAGTGATTTTATTTGCAGCTTTTTCAATTTCTTCCGATGGGCTTAATCATGAGGTTTTGAAGGGAACCAGTTTTGGACCCACCTTGCACTGAAGGCTAATGTACAGACATGGGCATAGGCCTACAAATGTCTTTTGGTGATAGAATTTCTTAATCAATGTTTCAATTGCCCTGTTCGGCTGTAAGGGGAGAGCATTAGCGTCATTTTGAGACCCAAACCATTACAAACCTCTAAAAACTGCGACCGCAAGGTAGCGGTTGAAAAGTGGCAACTTCATTAAAAAATTGAGGAAATCCAAGTTAGAGGTTTTTTTTAACTAATCTGTTTTTGCTGATACCCCTATCTGTGAAGGTATACGGTGATGTAAATTCCGAGCGACGAATCGCAACGCTTCCGTATCATTTTTTGAGAAGCTGGGTTCCCCAAGTTGAACCACGCCCAGGACTGACGGCCCCTGACCCGATGTCAAGCAGATAGACTTTATAGACTTTCTTTTCTTTCATTGTAAACGTTCATATTTTTATGTTGTGTAGATGCTATTTAGCCAGTTTTGGTGCGTCTGTTTCACATCGGTGAATGCTAGACGTTATTTCATTGGCCATGAGAATTATCGACATGTTGATTGTCTTCTAATTGGTTAATTTGGATATTGAATCTCGAAGTTCGCATTTCGAAGTTCGCATTTCGAAGTTCGTATTTCGAAGTTCGAAGTTCGTATCTCGAATTTCGTATTTCGAATGATCCTTCTGGGCTTTCGTAGTACGCCTAATATACGTAAAATGGGCCTTTTGTTCAGGCACCCTTCAGCCGGCTAAATAGCGTCAACACAGTATATATTTCTCTCCCAACTGGATGACGTCACAAGCGGGGATCAGGGAAAATCAGTTGGTTTTTTGGAGCCGCAAGGAATGGATCGTCCTCCGGCTCGTTCCCGCTTTTCAAACTTCCTCAGGTAAATATATCCAATTTCCCACTTTCTTGCCGTATTTCTATCTCGATTTACCCTTGGGTGTGTTTTTGTCCTGTTTCACCGAGCCTATAGTGGCCGATGTTTGTACTTCGGTGTCTGTGTGACCCGTTTTTTATCTTATTTTGCTTTCGTTCTTGGAGCCTGCGGTGGCCCACGTCGAGCCTGCGGTGGCCGATTTCTTTTGGAGCCTGCGGTGGCCCATTTTGATTTTAGAGCCTGCGGTGGCCTATGCTCAGAGCTTGTGGTGGCCTATGTTCAGAGCCTGTGGTGGCCCACGTTCAGAGCCTGCGTGGCAAATTCGTGATGATTTTCTTTCTCTCTCGGTCATGCGGTGACCTGTTTTTTGTCTGTGTCAAAAGAGTACTAAAAAATTTCTTCATGTGGCTTGATTACTGTACTTTCGGCCAGGCCCCCAGTAAATTGATCCGCATCGAGGTCAGAGGAACACGCCCAAAAAATGGCGTTTCTTAGTTGTCGTTTTTTCTCTTTAGCACTAATCCCACAGTAGAATCCTGCTTAGACCCAGTTCAGAGCCTTACAGCACTCTTCACGCTATTCTATTTACGCTATTGATACTATATACTATTGGTTCCTCCCAGAATTACCAGGGCGTTTTTTTCCCCAAGCTCAGGCTAAAAGTAAATTTCTCTATTCAACAGTCCGTCCATACGTCTTAGTGTTACGTGAGATTGTCCAGACGAACAAAGAAGGGGATCGATGTACGCAACACGTCACAATTCTTCAACACCATCGACCCATTGGGATCGTTCTTAGTTACGCAACAGTTCGAGGGCCAACCAAAAAAATCGCCTACAACATAGACCGGCACATTTTCGATTCGGCAGCAGTCACGTCAACATGGCCTCTCCCGGTTATCAGCACCCAAGTTGTACCTGAAGGAAGGACACTCCCTAAGGGGTTGAGACGCTCTACCAGTCGTGATTAGAGTTCAACAAGTTAGTTACAGCAATAAAAGAGGTCGAATTCGCGAGTCTATCAAAGAAGTACCCGTTGATGTCCTACTAGGGTGAAGATCTTGACAAAGAAATAAAAAAGGTAGCCGGCTACGATATGAAGGTATGTAGAACGTCTTTAATAACTCGTATATCCTACTTCAAGCAAAGACGCATGCCAACGCCCCAGCCCTGTTTAGATGCGGTCACAATTCTCCATCCACGACGTTGGACCCCTCCTTCATTTTCCAATCCTTCTTGTCAGAGCAGATCTCTCCCGCGAGTTGCAGTGCCCCGGATGCAGAGGACGTGACGCGATAACAGCACGCCACCTACCCAACTTGCTTCTCCAGGCAGACTTGGGAAGTCGGCCCAGGCCGTTGTTTTTTCTTTTGCAACCACTGCATTCGCTGGGGGTTAGCACGATTCTAGAGATCTAAAATTCCAACATGAACTGCACCGCCAGAAGAGCTCCTTTCATAAGGAAAAGTTGTAACACTCATCTCCAGAGTATGACGACGCATCAGCCTCTGCGGTACATTATAAGAGTAACCTTCTCAACGCTTCGTATCGCGGTACCGTGTGCAAGATCCACATCTACAGAAAAATCTTCTGAAAAGTTTTAGTATATCGACACAAAATTACCACGAACGGGCAAGACCCCCGGAGCACAAAAATCTCACTATGACCTATACACGTTTGCGTTATTCCAACGATATGATCTCAATTTCAGACCTTCTCAGAACTGGCCCAGAAAGAGGACAACCTTGGAAATAGACGTGTGGTCACGCATTGTGCAGTTTTACAAGCGAACGCAACTGGCGCACCGGCAAGTCAGGCCCCACCCGCGACTGCCGACGGGCAAGAAAAAGCGGCTGCCGAGCAGACAACTGGAAAAAAGAGGGTAAGCATGTCTCCACATCATTTCTCAGTTGCAGCCGACGAGACGTATAGGCCTCTCGCAGATTCACCCTATTGTCCTGAAATAAATAAACAAATAAATATAAATAAATAAATATAAATAAATAAATAAATAAATAAAAATAAATATATAAATAAATAAAAATAAATAAAACAAAAATAAATATAATTCATTTCAGCCACGAGAAGGAAGAACCCCCCCCCCCCCCCACCACCACACGTCATACATCGATCTATTGATATTAACCAGAGAACCCCCCCCCCCACCACTCCCATCGTAGTTCGAAAGTCCTTTAGCCGACGCAGCATCCCTTCAATGGTCGAGTGGACATGCAAACTGATAGAAATCCTCATACACTCTGCTTTTTGTTGTTTTTTTTATGTTACGTCAGCCACAGACATTTTAGGAGGTGCACATCTCTGTACGCATCAAAGGGCGATCCAATAGCATTTCAGCCACCAAGGCAAGACCTATTATATTCCGATCTTCCCACTTCACGACAACTCTGCAGTTCTTCAAAATTCGCGCAGGATTGACCTTATTCCATTTAACATTTGTTGGGCAAAAGACTATCGACTATCCTGGTAATACCGTCTGTCTTGTTTTTTCTTTAGACAATCGAACAATGCTCTCCTTAATCTACGGAAACAATCGAACCAACCGAAAGGATGAACGCCATCGAGAAAGAGATAAAGAATATAAAGGAATCGAACGACAAGGGAAGCGTCCAGACCGCCTTGGCCCAGGTACGAACTCTCTCTCTACGTGTATCAGCCTCCAATCCCATCCTCCTGGCAGCAGTAGAGAACCTGTACGATATTGCAGAGTCTGTAAACCACAGCGATAAAGAAGTGTTCAAGTTAACACTTAAGGCATGCAGGGAAAATGACACAGGCGGCCCCCTTCAGGGTCTCGTAGTTAAACTCCTAGGCAACGACACAGCAAAGAAAACCCAGACAGCCGTAGATAGCTGGAAAAAAGCCCTCAGAAAAGAGGAAAGGGAAAAAGTTAAAGAAAAGCCTGGCCCATCCAAGGAAGCGGCTAACCCCCTCCCCTCCCCGGAATTTTTGGCGCCCCCCCCCCCATGGGTCCCTCCTATTGGCAACCGCCTTTCAGAGGGCACAACACCGGTAGATCAAGGGGCCCAGGCAGAGGTTGGGGTGCGTAAAGGGGAGCGAATAGCGGGTTTAGGGGACGCTCATGTTATTTCTGTAAATCTTCAGACCATTTTGTGTCATCTTGTCCCTATAACACCTTCAAAGACGTCAAGACCGAAAAATAGATGAACGATTGGGTAACGACCCAGACTAGGCCTATGCGACTCAATTCATGCCAAGTACCGGTCACTCTTTCTGCCTCTCTCCTAGGGACACTGATTTCCTAGGAAGGGGTGGAGAGGGTCGCCTCTCTGGTTGACTTGTGCTGGATTCTTGAGATTTTCAGTCTTTCACTCGTCATTTTCAGGCGATCCCTTCGTGGGAATTCGACACCTCGTTCGATGTGGTAAAAGCTACACACGAAAAACGCGACAATCCAGCATGGGTCAATTACATGGTTGACCCTCTCCACTCCCCCCAGGAGAATCCATCCATAATTGAAAAAGACTGGAATAATTTTCGGTGCAACGACTGGAACCAGCTCCTGGAATCTTTACCTTTACGTGACCCCAATAATTTGGTAGCAGGTGAATTGCATAGGCCCACATCATTGATTAACTGGAACCGGGTACTAACGGAAGTGAACGATGAACAATCCATATTGGTTAAAAAATGATTGAATGAAGGCGTGGACGTACACGATTTCTTAAAAACATTCAAAGGCAGCTTCAACGGGGTCCTTCTTGAGAGCGACATCCCTCCGCCAACCATCATCCACAACCACAAACTATGCGAACCTTTCAAAGACAAAATTGCTCAACAACTTGAGGAGGGTATCAGAAACCGGTCCCTAGAACTACTAGGAAAGGTTGGGGAGGTCGAACCACCTCGCCTAGTCCATCCTCTACTAATGGTCATTCAGCCAAACAAACACAGGTTATGCAACGACCAAAGACTTCGAATTATTCATGAAATCAATGCCATTCTCTTTAGAGGGTCTAAAATTAATCCCGTCCTTGTTGGAAGAAGGGGATCGGCATACATAGGGGTCCGATTGTCCGAACGATCAAAGACCTTCTTCGGGGTGGAATTCGCGGGCTATTACTTTGTCTATAACACACTCCCGTTCGGCTGGAGCATCTCCCCGTTTATATAATTATCAAACAATCGGCATGCAAGCAACATCATTTCTGCGGTTGAAAGGAATAGTGACATTCCAATACTTAGACAATCGCTTCTTAGGCTCTTGGGCTCCTGCATCGAGCTCAAAATTTGATAAAACCGGTATCGCCATCTTCCTTAACGCATCGGTCTTGTCGGCCCTTGGATTCACTTTTCAGTTTTCCAAATCCTTATGGAACCCAGTCTTGAGTATGAAACATTTGGTCCTCATAGCCCATTCAGACACAAGACACTTCGAGATAACCCTGGATAAAAAACAAAGGTTCATTGAGCTGAGGGAGTTCATCTTGTCTTCTGAATGTGTAGACGTAAAAATTCTGCAAAAATTGTTGGGAAAATGCATCTACTTATATCCCTGCGTGGCGGCCGCAAGACTTTACGTTAGGGCTATAGCGAGAGGAATCGGACTCGCCAATGAATCTCATAGGTCGATAGCCGTATCGGGGGACCTCAAAGAATAGGTTAAATTCTGGAGATTCATTGACGACTTCGATAGGTGGTATAAATGGAGAGGAGAACGTCACACGGACATAACATTGTCCATGGACGCAAGCTCCTTTGCTTGGGGAGCCATCCTTCCAGATGGGGTTAGCTGTAGTGATCTGTGGCAAAGGGGAGACAAGAGGCCCATTCATTTAAAAGAATGCGAGGCACTACTCAACGCGCTAGAATCAATTCCCGAAACTCTAAAAGACCGAAGGGCAGACGTCCGGGTTGACAATCAAGCATTGGTTGAATCCTGGAACAATCAGAAAAGCAAAGACCCAGAGCTGGTGAAGCTCCTGAAGCGCATATTCCAATGGGTCTCGTCACTCAACTGTGACCTCAAACTTTTATACATACCCTCAGCAGACAATCTAGCCGACGCCCCCTCCAGAAGGTTATCACTTGGGGATGTAAAACTGTCGAAAGCCTCGTGGGGAAAAATCGAAAATTTGTTCGGACCCCACTCCTTCGATCTGATCCCCACTCCCCAATCCGCGGGGGTCAATGTTCTCGCTCAAACACTAAACAGCACAGAAATATACCACTGTTTCCCTCCATTCCGTATGGCTGGAACCATCCTCGCTTTCCTGTTGGGCGAATGCTGCCGACCTCTAACGGTAACGATGGTAGTGCCGAAGTTACGGTCCCCCGCCTCCTGGTGGCCTAGATTCAAATCAGTAACCGCATCCGCGCAGCGCTTGGGATGCGTTGATGATATTGGAATAATCGAAGCCCCCTCAAAAAGCGGTTTCGCGCCAATAAAGCTGAATCACGAACTGTGGGTAGGCAGATTAAACTTGGTATAATTTTGTGGCCTGTTCTCGATTAAAGCATCCAGATTTCTATGGCTTAACACAGTGGGTCGACTCCCTCCTAGATGGTCATAACTCTAAACCTTCCCAGCAAAGGAAATCAAAGTTACAGTTGGAACTCGAATCATTCTTAGCAGAATCGGGCTCCACGATTGCATCGTGTACACCGTATCAAGTGTGCCTATTCCTAGCCTGGTGCGACTCTAAAGGAAAAACTGCTATCCATGAGGTTACTTGTGCGAGTATTGGGGATAGAACCCCAACCTGCCTTTGTCCCCCGAGGCTGGCCTACGGCACAGTGTCGACAAAGATCTCGCAGCTAAGATCAATATTTGATCTAGCAGGACCAACCCAGAATAATCCCGCGAGATCTCCTCTTGTGACAACATATCTAACACAAATTAGGGAGGAACAAAGTAAATCAAGGGTATCCCCGCGTCAAGCAAAACCTTGAACAAATCAGACTCATATCGTTGTATATAGACAGAAAACTGGACCACAATGAATTGAGTGTCCCTAATAAAATTATATACGCAAGAGACCAAGCATTGTTCAAATTGATGTTCTATGGTGGTGACCGAGCCCACGACGCGGGCGTAATGATATCCCAGGAGAACAGATGTCTCCCTCTGAAAAAAAAGTTTTTTGATTAAACACACGTGGGGAAAAACCTATAGGGTAGATAAACCAAAAACGTTCACGGTACTGAAAACCGATGATCCAGTCACATGTCCCGTACGCGGCATCGATTTGTACTTAAATGAAGCCTCCGCGCACGGGGGAAAACTGAAGAAAGGCTATTTCAGGCCCATAAAATCGAGAAAGGTTCTAGACAAACCGCTATCATACGAAGCTATCTATAAGCGACTCAAATTTTACTTAGACACCCTAGGTATAAACCAAGGGGAGACACCACACAGTCTCAGGGGCGGGTGTGCGATATCCATGGGTGAAACTATCCGCACAGACCTGTCTTCAATCATGAATCAAATGGGGTGGGCCACTGAATCATCGGCACAACACTATGCCCGATCAGACTGGCAGGATCAGGCGGCCTCAATGGATCGACGAGTCCATTCCCCCACCAGCGAACGGGGTGAAATTCGTCGAGATGCCAGACCTGGAAAATTAGATCCATAGACAGGGCCCCCGGAGACAATTTTGCTCGACCCTTCAATACCCCATGTCTCGAATTTAGTGGTAAAACAGACATGTATTTCTCCAAAAAATTCCTCTATTTTTGCAGGCGTCAGGAGATGATGGTATATTCTGGGAAGATAACAGCTGGGAGTCGGACGGTGTACGCTCTTTCTGGCTTTGTAACTCTGGTAATTTCGACAAATGTCGCTTCTACCTGTTATTCGCCAGCTACCACATTCTCTCGCCTTGTAATTCGTTTTCTTCCACCTAGTCCCGAATGGAACATACGAGATATATGAGTTGGAGATATCCAAGATTGGATGACATTGATTAAATTTTGAAAGGCACGGGCTAATAAGAAGTTAGCTCTCGCTTTCTTCGGTAAAAAATGTGTAAAGCAACGTGTAAATGTACACCTACTCAAGAAATTAGTATTGGAAACTGTATTTCATTTTGTAAGAAATAAAAGAAAGAAAATATATCACATCTCGACATCACTTATTTTACATCGGCCCTCTGATCTTCTATCGTAGAGTTGGGTTTTTTAGGTTTGGGTGATCAACTCTAACATAGAAAATCATGGGGCCACTCTCCTCGCTAGAGGTAGGCACTTCTAGTGGCACGAAGAAGTGATGGTGGGGAGCCAATAGCCCCCACATCTTCACTAACATGAGATCCTGCACGTGATGTCACACCAATTCTGGATACGGAGTTATCCTAACTGGATGACGTCACAAGCGGGGATCAGGGAAAATCAGTTGGTTTTTTGGAGCCCGCGGAGCGAGGGCAAACTCAGGCAGCGAAGGAGAAAGGAAGTGGAGCCCGCAGTGCGAAGGCAAACTCTGGAAGTGGAGCCCGCCTCAGCTATGCGGATTTTTGTTGCCCCTCCCCCCTTCCGCCCAGCGATTCCTGGATCGGCATCATGTGCATGTCTCTTGTTGGTTCATAGCCAATTGCCCCCACATCTTCACTAACATGAGATCCTGCACGTGATGTCACACCAATTCTGGATACGGAGTTTTGGATTAAATTTGTTATTTGCATAACTTTGTTCTGAATTCTTTTGAATAGTGTCTTAGGCGAAGAACACGTCAGGCATTTCCTGACAGTTGGAAGGCCAGTTGTGGGAGTTAGTTAGATCTAATTTGCAATCGTTGAGTATTTGGAGGCACGTCGAGGATTGTTATGCCTCATGGATAAGGTTCTATTGTCGGACACTATAAAAAGGGAAACCACATATTGTGGTGAGTACAGTAGTTTAATGGAAGGAAACACACGTTGAAGTGGCCTCCATCATCAGTAACTTCACGTACACATCGCAGACTCTCGAATGAAAACTGCAATACGGGTGTGTCGAGGCATTAAATAATTCGAATTACGATGTAAACTGTATGAAACTGTCCTCAGAAATGCACCGAACTTTGAAACTTTTTTTTGTATTGTTGAAATATAAACAGCTGGGGGCGGATTCCGTTGGTACCGTACCGGGGGATTCATCTTCGTCTCGCTGATCGCAGCACCGTCCTTCAGATGGTAAAACCCCGAAAAACTATGTTTTGCGCTGACAATATCGATTCGACACATAGCTGAAGTTCTTTGCATGGCCATTCTACTTCAGACTTAAAAAATTGAGCAATTCCAACCAGCGGTTAATGAGGAGATAGAATAAATAACGCCATATACGGATCTAGTAATAATATAATATAGATAAGAATGATACACCCGGTTAGCCCACGTGACTGATATTTACACAACTCACAGATGATTGTTTCCTCTCGCTTATGCAATCCTTGCCTTGGAAAATAATCGAATCAACATATTTTATGTGGCTCCACGCTCGACATCATAATAAAAAACAGCAAATTCAGCTTCTGTACCAACCTACCAAGACAGGCTGCTGTTCCCGTACTTGCAGGAGTTTGATGATAATTTTACACAGATGTGCTCATGAAAGTTGCATCTTTTTTAGTCAATCTGATGTCAAAAGTATGTCCGCCCTCATAGTTGTGGTGCTGTTTTTTAAAAACTAACAGCATGCAGGATCCGGCCGAGTAACCTGGCATGTTGGTTCCAAGGATCACGGTTTGAGCTCAAGCTGTGCGGGTAAGAGCAGAGGGCGAAAGAGGTGTTTTGCCCCCCCCCACACACACACACCCACCCATGTTAGAGTCCCCTAAAGACAGTTCACTGTATATCTACTTCAACAATACGACTATGTGCTTATTCACTGATGTCTTTCTTCCAGATGAGATTTTGAAGGAATTGTGTCGACAGGTCAAAACTCGCCGGGACCTTGAAAAAGAATGCAAACTCATCCAAGGTAAGGGTCTTATCTTATCTCTCATCATTGTGGATGCAACATATTATATATAAGATATATTTTACATTAAGAATAATGGCTCCAAGTGCGCACCTTATTGAACATTTTTTGTATAGCTCTCAAGACGGAGTGCGCCTCCAACCCCTTCACCAGAGATGACATTAGTTATGTACATATTCAAAAGAACTGTTGCGGCTTAATGACGAATTTTGAGATTATTTTGTGACTATCACACATCAGCCATGTCAGCGTGCCATATTCACAATAAAATAATAATACCAAAAGACGGATTCCGGAATAAAAGCGAACCTGTGTTTTGAACGATTCAGAAATATTCATAGCAATAGATAAACCATTAGCATGCAAATATAGTGATATTTACACCTGTTTCCATGAAGGGTGTTTAATTAAGTGCTTGTCGAATTGGTTCGATAGTGATAATGGTGTCAAGTGATGATGGTCGATGGTGGCAGGGTAAAGAAGATTCTCGCCGTTCGAGGGACTCATCAAGTGTCTTAAGGATACGGCTCTGGTTCAGAGAGCTGAAGTCAAGTGACAACGATCCTTACACTCATATTTGCTGTGTTAAGTAATCAGATCGGATGAAATAAAAATAACTATTCGCGTAATAACTTTTCTCTCAAAATATTTTTGTTTTTTTTTACTCTTAAAGCTGATGGGTCAAATGTACATTCCCGAGTAAGACAAAAGCCGAGCTCTCGGGATTGTTCGTGATGGGCAGTTGGATCTTCTACTGAATAGACCCATTACCACCAGTGCACACATCGAAGTGAGGCATTCTCTGCATACGCCGTACGGTGCACATCGCCAATAATCGCCAATTTCCACTTGTTTTTGTATTAGACTATACCCAACTCTAAAACAGAAACACACTCCGGCAAAAGGGCAAAGTAGTGTCCCGTCACTACAAGAAAAAAAAACTTAATAATAAGCTTAACGCTGCCGACCTCATCCTGGAGGAAAATGAACCGAAAATACCTCAAATTATACATAGGTTAGCACGAAATACCAAACTTGATTATAGATATACCTTGTCGCCCCTCCAAACTGCCAATGCCTCAAGATACAGAGTGCTCAATAAAAATGTTTGACTTACAAACTGGTTAATATATTTTATTATTTTGGCATTTACCCTCAAACATACATATGCACTTGAAGAGAAAGCTCTCTCGATTAATTTGACACCAGCAGAATCATAATCATTCCATGGTTGACCGCCCAGAAAGGACTTTATTGACTCATGTGAAATCTCACTTGTGCCAACTTCTCAGTGGTTAAACAGGACAAAGAGGAAGCATTCCCAACATTTAATTTTATTCACAGTTGAACACAAATACGAAAATTACAAAATGAATCTGTTAAATGTCAATCTTCCACTTTGAATAAAATTAAAATGTAAAAGATTGCTTCCTCTTTGTCTTTTGCCCTGTTCAACCATTGAAATGTTGGCGCAAGTCAGATTTCACACGAGTCAATAAAATATGTCCTGCGCAGTCAACCATGGAATGATTTTGAATCTCCTGCTGTCAAATTATTCGAGAGAGCTTGCTCTTCAGGTACATACATACTGTATAGTATGGATTAATCGGTCGTCCCGCGAAACTTGTTCGAATGGAAAGTCGTTGAATATCAAGGTTCAGGTAACTATTAATCAACCCGTCATCCGCGAAAATAGTGGTCTGGTCAATTTCATTAGTGCTCAGGCCTACTCGTCTGCATTCACTGCTTGGGTGAATGACCATCGTGCTGAACTGCATTAACCCCTGGCAGTAGTAGGGTTGAAGAAAACTGATGACACCTGTTTTCATGAATTCTATTTTGTTCTTGAAACTTTGACCATTCGTCACAGGATTTCTACACAAAAAAGAATTGTAAACAGGGTATATGGTAGGTTTACGCCAAATCATGGTCTAAATCTTCATCTAAATTTATAAATTCAAGACCATCGTCTTCGGCATTTTCGAAAAAAAAAGTTATCGAAATCAACGATAACTTCGTCAACGTGTTCTGGAACAGGTGGTTCATCAGGTTGCAACAGCCTACATGCACGCCAGGACGTGTGGACTGCCTCTTAATTTATGGCGGCCCAGGAGTAACTTATGATTTGCAAAACTGTCTGTCTGGTTATAGGTTCGCAACGACCATTTTCATCAGTGTTGTCGATTTTCCAGGTTTTCCACCTTCTTCGCATGTTGATTTTAAAGGATCGGATGATTGTTCGATCAAGGGGTTGAACCAGCGAGGTACATCTCCCTGGGACTATCTCTACAAAACCCCGCGCATCTTCAATGTGAAAATGCACCTGTGCATTTCGATGGGCCGGGAACATGTCCCATATCAACAGGAACGGAAATTCGTCCCCTACAAGGGGAATGAGACAATCGTTCACCCCTGAAAGATGGCCCAACCCGTCTCAGACAGCGATGGCGATTTAGCGGATCCTGCGGATTCTGCGGAACCTGCGGAATCTGGTCTGCAGCGGATTTTCTATGTTATGGGTATCCGGTCGTTTCGCTCCCTGACGTTTTCGCCCCCAGCCTTTTCGCCTCCAAACTTAGCCTAATACTATTAGGCCCAACGTGGTGGCGCTGAAAGTGCCCGCGCCGTGATGTAATGTAATCAAGCTAAATCAAGAGAGTGTCTGAGAGTCACTTTACCCAAAAATTAGTCGTTTCGCCTATTGGCATTGGCATTTAATCCAAATGACTATAAAAAAGTCCACGAGTAGGCCCATGTGCCATAATAAGCTCTCAAGACCTGAACATAGGCCTACAGTAATTTCTGACTAAGGCCTTACATCTAAAATGCAATGAAATACCACGATATTAACAAATTAACGAATGAGCGAAAATGACGTGTGTTTTTCGGGTGCGTAACGACTTACACGATTACGGGTCAACTCGGCCTATTACCAACTCGGCCTACCAACTCGGCCTGGGTTATAGGTCTCGTTAGGGAGTTTTTCCCAAATGTACGCGATGATGACGTGTCCCATTAACAGGACGTAACATCTATTTTAAAATGCGTTTCCAAAGTGAATGCATGAGGACAACCCAGTCGTGTCGTATATCACTGGAAACGCCCGATTCCCCTGATTCTGCAGAATGTTAAATCGGACATTTTATTTCTTTAAATAAATCATAAGCGTCGCATTTGCTCATAGCTCTGTTCACCATACCAAATGGCAATATTGCCAATTGGGCCGGACAATCACGCAAACCCCCAAATATTATACATTTCTTCCTGAATAATTCTTACAGTGACCATTCTCCCATGAAAGACAGTTGCTTACGCTACACAAAAATCAAAAAAAATCGAGGGTCAACCATTGAACTTTTGAGATATGTTGAATTTTGCACAAATCAGCGAAAAATGCACCAACTGGCACTGGACGGCATTTCAACACGGGGCCGACGCACATCCCAAGTTCAGTGTACACATACGTTGGCAACAAGAGTAAAATGCGTAGTTTCTTGTTAGCCGCCTATTGAGTAGCGCTATAGGTTTCAGAAACTCAAAAAAAACATGTCTTTGCCCAAACAACTGCTGAATCAACACTGACATACTGTGAGGACCGAGAAATCAATGATTTTAGGAACTACTGTGAGGGGGGGGGGCGCATGAATTTTAAAAAAAACTCCCTAATGAGACCATAGATCACGGCCAATGTGGAAATCGTCCGATAATAGAATGCAGACATTTTTTTCATGCATGTTGGGGTTTTTCCGAAATGCTTGATAATCTTAGCGGTTTAGACAATTTAACAGTTATGGAATATTACGAATATTTATTATAAGGATAATTTATCATAATATCGATATTCTCATGCTGTTTTAATGCTGATTCCGCCCAGATTCCGCAGGTTCCGCAGAATCTGCAGGATCCGCTAAATCGCCATGGCCGTCTCAGACGCCGATGCACGAACGTTGTTGGCAGCATTTTCCCTCAAACCCTCAATTTCTGCGCCGTCTGCCCTTAGGCCTTAGAAGATGACACTCGCAGGCATTTTCCTGCCATTTACTGTTATACCCAATGTGACAGTGCAGCCTGATTTTGAGTTACCACGAGAAGCACGTACTTCAATTTGTTTCGCTCCCTTAGCGGAAACAATGCTAAAACTGCATAAAATCGCTTGACAATTAAAGAATGTTATTACTAACAATAAATACAACAGTCCCAGGCTGTTATAAATATGTTATAAATAGCTATAGTTATCGAGAAGTAAATTTTTACAAGCTGGTCTGGGGATCAATTTACTTCTATATAACGATAACTATAGCGATTTATAACATTTTAATAGCCTGGGAATGTTGTATTTATTGTTAGTAATAACATTCTTTAATTGTCAAGCGATTTTATGCAGTTTTAGCATTGTTTCCGTAGAGTTTCCGTTGATTCCGTTGATTCCGTCGACTCCGTTAAATCGACATGGCCCGTAATAACGTCATCGACTGACGTGAGGCTTCTCATACGGCTGAAAATCCTTTGATCTGTCACTCAAGTTTAACCACCGCTAAATTACTCTATCCTCGTCTGTTTATGGGTACTTTCAAATTATGCAGGTAGGCCTCCAGGCCCAGCCCCTGCCGGTGTCATTCAGGTATGGAACTATTCTCGGCCATTGATGTGCATTCAACTGGCGCTGACCAAGGCATTTGTGGCAAGCGCTGGCCCTGTCATCATTCGCGATTTTTTATACAGCGTGCGCCAGAAATAATGAATCATTGTACTGTGAACTTGGGGCTCTATAGTCAAATTCATCAGTATTCTTCAACAATGAAGAGGACTTTAAAGACCTAATTTTCGGTAGCTTCCGAATGGTCCTGCATGGTCCTGCCGACCGCTGAGCATCCAAGATGAGGCGATCGTCTGCGGTGCAAAGAAGAGCATTGCGCGGTTTTGCGGGTCATTCAGTTCACCATTTCGTTATGTGAGAACGTTACGTGACAAATTATTGACCTGGCCCGGCGGACGCGATGATCCTGTCAGTTTCTGTTAGGACGAACTTGTCACATTTTCTTCCCCAGACGGTCATGGCCATCATGTCACCATAAAACTGGGGGCCTATCTCCCTAATGTCACAAATTTGAAGATGGATCGTCAATAACAAGAACCTCTGCCAAAACGACGCAGAAGTTATACTGTTATGCTAATGTTAAGCTATAATGAACAGACGAGGGTAGAGTATATATGCGCCATAGATTCCTCTTGAAATTTTAGGACCGTATAGGTAATATACTCATATAAAGCTAGATTTACATGTATACGTTGAAACGGATGCGTGATACGTTTCCATTTCCAGCATCCGAGTTTCCGATACACATTTATACGTAATATCGAGCGCTTTATTAAGGGCAAAACTTTTCTATAGATTCCCATGCATTAAAGCATTTTTTGAATCGTGGTAATCAGCATGCTTCGGATTGTACAGGAACGGACGATCTGGGACAGCGTTCACCAAGTCCTCCACGAAAATTTTTTTCAACCCTGTCTTCCTCGGCATGGTTTCGTAGACAAGGGTCGACTTCAAGGAAAGTATATCCCAAAATGACGTCATTTCAAAGGAATTTCTATCCGTTCACGTACCTGATAGCACGGATGCGTTGGATTCGACCAACGTATGCGCTTAAACGCACCCGTTTTATGCAGTTGTCGGAGATATGTGAATGCGCAAATGGTTAAGCATGTGTTGAAAAACTTTCGTTGGACGGATGCGTTAAACGCATACGATATACGGACTATAAAACGTATAAATGTAAATCTAGCTTAAGAGTGTCTAAAATTCAAATTGAATCCATTGACCACAAGCTATGAGGCTCGGCTTTGACTAAATCGTAATTTCATTTACGCGTA
This sequence comes from Lineus longissimus, assembly GCF_910592395.1. Lineage (NCBI taxonomy): Eukaryota > Metazoa > Nemertea > Pilidiophora > Heteronemertea > Lineidae > Lineus > Lineus longissimus. The sequence goes on along the minus strand of NC_088309.1, from coordinate 14,542,710 downwards.
GCAAGCGATTTATGCGTAAAAAAAATCCCTTAGAGGCTCTTAGAAAACGTAATCGTAAACGGAAAACGTTAGCCTGCAAAACCTCACTAATAACAAGGTCTATCCCATTTTCGCCAACAGTCTGGGCAACTTCCTGCTAAAAATGGGCACATGTTCATCCGCGTTTCTGGGATAGCTGAGGAGTTTTTACATTGCTTCCGATAGCTTATGCCATTCCTGGAGAGAACACCAGTCTGCCAACCTTTGGACACCCTGAATTCAGCTTGTTGAGGCCGATGCTCACGGTATTCTAGTTGTTGCTGTTGGGAAAGCTCATCCCACCACGCCAGGAATGAACGTTGGGCTTGAATCATCAGGTCTTAGCCCGAGAGTGGTACTCCTCGTTGTCGTCTGGCCTCCATCCACTCACGCACCAATCAGTCAACCTCTGGCCTGAGTGCTGAAAGGGAGTGATTTGCTTAACCATATTCCAACGAACTCTATCCTTTGATTCACCTTGTATGACAAATGGATGAAGCCGTTGCTCACTGCTGCCGCATCTACTTCTTCACCGAAGCCAAGAAGCTAACGGGTAAATCATCGAAAAAAAATTTTCTGAGGAACATGCAAAATGGAGACAACTTTGGCAACCCAATTATGCTGGGCGGGGGATTAAAGTAGCACTCACCGATGCCTCTTTGTCTCTGCCGACGCCTCTGCGACTGCCTACTGGTGACTTGATGATATCTCACGGAGTTATCCTGTTCCAGCAGCCATTAACGCAGAGTAATCGGAGGAATGTTATGGTTCCTTGCAAACTGAGCCAATGAAATGCCACGAGGTTGCCTTATGTTTTCATTGTTGAAGTCATCCAATAGACGGATTTTTTCTTCCAGAGAGTATGATCGGTAACGGCGAGCAGGTCGGATATCAACATCATCATCTACTCCATTATCCATAGCTAATACGAAACTGTCCAGAATGACGAGGAGTGTTTCAAATTTCACGCCGGACATCATCTTTGTTTCGTCTTCAAACGAGGAATGTAATGCAAACATGCGCCCACAGAGGCCTTGCTCATCCGACCTTTTCTCCATATTGTCACATTTCTTCAAGGCCTACTCGCTACAAGAAAGGATATGTTGCACCATCAGAATTGACATGCTGTTGTATGGAGAGATGCGTAATCAACTTAACTAGACTTAGCACATGGATATTCATCGACTTTCCATTCGAAAAAGTTTTGCGGGCCGACCGATTAACGCATACTATACAGTATGTTTGAGGTAAATGCCAAAATTATTAGAGATATTAACCATTTTGTAAGTGCAACATTTTTATTGAGCCACTCTCTATTATCAAATTACTCGTTCTCACAGCTGTCCTCTGCACCATTATAGCGGAGACACGATAAGGCTTTGATCAATTGCCCCCTAAGTCAAAAGGGCCTGCCTAACAACCCCCTGTTTCACGGCGTCAAAAACTCATCCTACATTCAGACTAATTTTAAAGGGATTGTAGAAACTTCATGACACGCTCCAAAGCTATCATCTTACATCTTAATTCAGCAGGAGGTTGACATTCTTCGTAAGGTCTCGGCAATGGTTAAAAGGGCAATTCAAGTCATACGACCTCGTTGTGAACTCTGTTTTCAAAGAAGTGGAGGCGCTTAATAAGGTGTGTGAAGGTGTTGGCGCTCAATAAACTGATAATATGGGAAGACACTCTTCTTTCATATTTAATTCATGCTCAAAATGCACCTAGGATACGCCTGCATAACGCAACATGAAAATAATACAATAGGTGACTTGGAAAAATTAGATTTCTGCATGTCATTTTCAAGACAATGGTGTGCAGTCATCCGTTAGTGCATGGGTGATATGAAGACATCAATGGAAAGGGCGCCTAACTCCCACTTTATCATAGATGCAATGAAATATCCACGGCATTAATGCTTATCACATAAAATTTGTTTGTTTCAGGATTACCTTTTTATTGATCCACCCTGTATATAAGGTAAAACGGGGTATTTGTAGCCTTGGTTTATTTGTAGCCTCTGGCAATGTTTTTGATTCATATTTTGGTAACCATGGAATTATTCGGCTTACTGGACTTTGCGCAATATTTCGCCAAAAAAGTATTCTACGCAATGGTCCCTGGTGACTTTTCCTATTCATAATACACAGCCTGTCGATCCTAGATCGTGGTTACATGGGGAGTAATCGTTGTAAAATTAGGCCAAACGCAAAGACAGTTTACCCGGGTACCACTATGTTTACGATCCGAAAAAGCCGTGTAAGTCATTATCCAGCATGTTTTTCATTGAACATTTGCGGGTACAGCGTCACAGGGAGAAGCATTGAACGGTAAACAGGTTCACACCATATTCAGACAACGGCTTGTAACGGCCATACAGGAAACAATTCGTATCAAAAACCGACGATCACAACTATTCGCTTGCTGAGAGTGTACATTACGCGCATACATTACATTCAGACATTTGAGCTTCCAAGCTTTGAGAAATAACAGGTCATGTGCGAATTTGGCATGTAATTTTGGTAATTTACGTGAGTACATTTTCAACCCCGAAAAGTGTGATGAAGTTATGCTTTAATTTAGTAAAAATCGGTAGGCATGTCCAACAAGACATGTGTTTCAGCTGCCTGGGTGGGTGTGGGTCATCACTCAAAAGCCGTTCTCTGCAATGCATGCAAGCACTGCGTGTGTGTTTGATTTGTGTATACAATGTACGTTACCCTCTCTACTTCAAATGAATGAACCTCATAAGGGTTTGATTAATTAATTGTTTGTCGTACCTTCTTCGATCGAGGTCCGAACAAATTTTCAGGCTAGAGTACCGGGGTAAAACATAATGGTCGCTCCCCCATTTCGCTCGTTTCGTTTCGTTGCGCAAAGTCCAGTAAGCCGAATTATTCAGCCAACCCAAGCATTGCGATGAAAGAGGTGACTCTTGGGTATCACGGCATAGTTTTTGATTATGCAACCTATTATGTATTAAGAGCTTTGGCTACTAGAAGTAAGCAAATCAGACACATCCACAAACAAAGTTGGAATCGAACTTTATGCAAGTATGAATTTTTCGCATTACCCTTATAGTGCTTTGATCTATATCATAATACTATAAGGCGGCTCGATAAAGTGCCATTTGGGGGGTCGTGTTTCGTCTCGAAATTTTGCACGTTTGCAGGTGATATGGTATCCTGATGCAACGTTATGTTTATTTTTGGAAATTTACTTCAGCGGAGCAGTAATGAGGGATTTTAAATCGGATACTGTCAATTCTCCTTACCACTCACAGAAGCCAAGTCATTGCTGTTTAGTTATGCAGGGGCTTAATCAATCACCTGCACTCCCTGTTGGGTGACTAACATTACCTGTTGAACGGCTGGCTGTAAGGAGATGATTGGAACAGCCTGTACCTGTTGACCTGCTGAACCCAGGTTAATGTTATTTTCAATCCACGATTGCAGGTCACCTGATCTTCGAGATTGCGCGGGGAAAGAAATTGTAAACAAACGCATGTGTGCAGTTCAATGTAAACAAAAACGTATTTTTGGTACTTTTGTTTGCTGGACTTGGGTTTTCCCGCAGTAAGGAGCTGGGGTCAAATTGGTGGTCTATTGTATATTGGTACTGTTTTAGCCAGAGCTAGCCCTTGATTATGATGGGATTTTCGAATTAAGATTACAATGGTATGTTTATGTGCTCACCACAGCTTTCAAAACTTGATCTGAAGAGGCACTTTGAACTTGGCATGGCCTTATCAAGGAGCTGCTCACGGTGCTGGACTTCTAGCTAGCCTGTCGACTAAGTGCCTTGCCCGAGATCATGCTACATGTAGGAGGAGCACGCATTTTAAAGTTATAGTAGTGATAGTGCAATTGGTCCGAGCCATTTGGAGGCCGACATGTGAAGGCCTATCTGGGTTCTCCTTCTTCTCCGTATAAAAAGGGGCATATTGCTGACTAAGGAACGAGGCATATTCACATTGCCTCATCATCGATATACTTTTTATGCAGGCATACAGCACGCCACAGCTAGGTCCGAGTCTGTGGACAAATGGTTTGTTTAATTTGTCTCTTCGATATTGCTCCTTTGATATTGCATTAGATTTTCATTGCAATTCAATCTATTCAAGGTATAGCCCATTTGAACCTGCCTGCGCCACGGGTACAATGCTAGTATATTTTTAACTTGGTTCAGGTGATCAGTATTTAGTGTAGGGAATGTTGTAGGCAGCATTTGATGTGATTATCAAAAGTAAATTATTCAATACACTTTTCTGAACAAAGTACCCTTGGGGTATTCGTAGCCCGCTGGCTGGGGGTATTTGCAGCCCCTATAAATGGTTTATGCCTGTTTCGCCTATTCCTGTTTCGCCTATTACTGTTGCGCCTTCAAAAATCCTGTTTCGCCTATTCCGGTTTCGCCTATTCCTGTTCCGCCTATTCCTGTGTCGCCTATTCCTGTTTGGCCTATTTCCTGTTTCGCCTATTCCTGTTTCGCCTACTTCCTGTTTCGCCTACTTTCCAGTACCCCTCAATAAATCGACTCTCCCAGGGGGAACCTTAGGGATGCATGTCCATTTTATGGGGAAAATGTGAGGGGACAATTGGATGATGTTAACGATGTGATGACAATTTGACTAATCAAATGCCATCAACTTTGTTAACAAACCATGCCATGACCGTTTTGAAAGAGTCACCTTGAAAGCGGGGACAGTCCGGGACTTATTTGACCATATGACCATACTGACACACAGTAAAAACTAATAGATTAAGTAGAGTAAAGCAGTCGCTTATTTTATAAAAACAGGAATTCATGAGTTTTTGATAAAAATACATACAACTGTACATTCTCATAATTATTTGATCAAAATCAGCTTTAAAACCCATGTCATAGTAAAGAACAATGTAGCTATAGGTATTCTTTCTATCACGAAGCGAGTTACTGACTAAGAGAAAAGAAAGAGAATCCACAATATAAAATGCAGGTCTAAGAAACCTTTCTCAAATCTAATGAAAGGGTAAAACTTTCTTACTATTTTATTTCTTGCCTTTTAAAATAAGCTTAAACATAAGCCGATGTAAGCTGTGTATAATTTTCCAAAGTTATTCCGAATAATACTGAGATAATTGAGATGTCGCTAAATTTCAGACTTTATTCTTAATGATAGCCTTTAACACTATAGTAAGGGACGGTTCATATTTCTACGTCTGTGGGGAGGTTAGCAATTCATTTGAATAGGCGAAACAGGAATAGGCGAAACAGGAATTAGGCAAAACAGGAATAGGCGAAACAGGAATTAGGCGAAACAGGAAGTAGGCGAATCAGGAATAGGCGAATAAGGAATTAGGCGAAACAGGAATAGGCGGAACAGGAATAGGCGGAACAGGAATAGGCGAAACAGGAATACACCCTATAAATAGCTCGATATATCCTATCATAAATCATTAACGCAGCGGCGTGATTTTGGCAAAAAAGGTCCTTGCATGTGAGGGCATCATAAGGGACTGGTATCCCATCAAAGAGTGTTACCAGGGTAAGCTTGTAGTTGACGAATGCGTCATCCGACATTTTATCCCAACAAAAAGTATCAACATCTGGTTGGGACTTGGTTTGACCCACGATTATCACTAGGCCCAACATTAATAGGAAAGTTAAAGGATGGAGACTGGAGTGATCGGAAAAATCATCAACAGAATGCGTAACAGCATGTATGACGTGATATAATCCATCACATTTTCAGGCACAAAAAAGTGATCAATAAGCGACCTGGCACCCATTATCCTACTTTCAAAAGTGTAGTCCACGTTAGCCTTCAAAGAGTTCAAAACGCAAAAGAATTATTCAGCCCTCAAAAAGTTTTGTGATTGTGCAGTGTTCGTTGAATTGATAAAGGTAAAATCAGTATCAAGGTCACCAGCAAAAATCACATACCTACAATTCACTGATTCCATCAACTGTACCAATTCATTTAATACATCACGATATACCTGGGCCCAATCATCATCATCAATAGGCATGTACACGTTGATCAGTAAGATATCACCATCAAAAGATTCATAGTGCACAGAAACCGCGCACACCCTACGAGTGGTGCAGACGAAATCAACGGAGGTCACTCGAGCCGTGATCCCCGAATCCAATAAAATTGCCGAGCCCCCGTAGGGTATCCCCTTTAGAAGGACATCAGCATCCATGCCAGATCTCGCATGTCAATTCACACGGCAGCCTAAAGAACCTAATTCCTTTATCAGGGAATGGCTTATTATTAACTGCGAGATGTGGAATGCAAAATCGCGAGATGCCAACCACGGTGAGATTACCGTGCGCCACAGGACGTATTGCAAATATGGAACCTGAAAAGGCGAACATTCATGAGACCGAGGCCGTAGTAGGGAGCTATCCTTGTTTAGATTGGTCCATTGAAATAGACTCCGCAGTGCAATGTGTGGAATTTAACCTAATTTATAGCCTAGTTTCGATGGTCAGACTATCCTGTTCTATTTTTTAGGGATGACCAGATGTTTACCAGGTGCATGCCCTGTGTTATCGGTCAATCGTGTGTATGGTGACTTGTGCCGCCAGGCGTAACGTGTAAATAATCTTGATAAATGCAGCATCCTGAACCTCGTGATATTTAACTCAAAATATATCTTGATAAGTTGCAAAAACCTTTGTGGTCAAGATGAGCATGCAGTTGCATATAACCTTTGCATTGTATTCGGCCCTACTTTCATTGAATGGAGAAGTGGACAGCAGCATTTGAAATGGTGATTGTCATGGTCCAGGGAAGTAGAAAATCTTGTGCCAGAAAATGCTGATTACTCATCTCGCGATTTCACGATTTCTCATCTCGCGGTTTATAATAAGCCTCACGAAATGAAACTGTTGATCATATAACCAATATTCCTGAAGGAACAAAAATCGCTATTTACCAGAAGTTTGGCCATATATACCAAGCGGCCAGGGCCGAGCCCGTTACTGTTATATGTAGTTAAAGTCACAGAAACCATCGTGCTAAGTAGTAGTGGAGTAAAAGAGTAAAAGAGTAATACATGTAATTCTCAATTTTAATCATTATTTAGTTTCAGTGTCCCTCTCCTTTGACGGAGCAATGTATTTTCGAACGCCAACTCCACTTGGCAATAGTAAGGCATCAAAGAGCTTATGGAATTGAGATTTAGGAACAGTGAGCTTAAACGATTTGTATTTGGCATTTGCATGGGAGAGACACTCTACACCGCGAACAGTGAAGACATTATTTTTCCCAAATTTTTTAACACCGTCAGGTGTGGTGTCCTTATCAAGACGAAATATGAATAAGTCCCTGTCCGGTTCCGCTGCACCTTTCAGAACACCATTTTCAGCATGAGATTGCCCCATCACGACACGTTTCTTTTGCCATTCACTCCTATATATAATACGATTAAGTCCCTGTCCGGTTCCGCTGCACCTTTCAGAACACCATTTTCAGCATGAGATTGGCCCATCACGACACGTTTCTTTTGCCATTCACTCCTATATATAATATGATTAAGTCCCTGTCCGGTTCCGCTACACCTTTCAGAACACAATTTTCAGCATGAGATTGACCCATCACGACACGTTTCTTTTGCCATTCACGCCTATATATAATATGATTAAGTCCCTGTCCGGTACCGCTGCACCTTTCAGAACACCATTTTCAGCATGAGATTGGCCCATCACGACACGTTTCTTTTGCCATTCACTCCTATATATAATATGATTAAGTCCCTGTCCGGTTCCGCTACACCTTTCAGAACACAATTTTCAGCATGAGATTGACCCATCACGACACGTTTCTTTTGCCATTCACGCCTATATATAATATGATTAAGTCCCTGTCCGGTACCGCTGCACCTTTCAGAACACAATTTTCAGCATGAGATTGACCCATCACGACACGTTTCTTTTGCCATTCACTCCTATATATACTGTCTTCTCCCACTAAACCGAGCGCGGCTGAATCGTAAAATGACTAAGTCCAAATGAATAGGCCGATTTGACTGGTGGCAGGCGAACATTAGAAAGAACAGCCACAGCTGATAATTGACTCCCTTTTCGTGGGCAATGCCATTGCCTTCCACGTAAGTGGATAAAAGACATGAACATTGACATGGGGTAGTCCTGTACTGAATGAATGAATACAATACAACTAATGTCCTCATTTTATGCCTATAGTGTTGGTTGACCAGAAATGTCTAATATGGGGTCTAATATGGGGTCTATGATAAAGCCAGCTTCATGGGTCTGCAGAATGTCCCAATAAAGAAGTCTTGTTGTCAACGAATAAATTAAAGAAGATCACAGATTTACTTATCAATTTACCAATCAATTTTATTATCCAAACGGGGTTTACACGTCATCATCAATAACATCATCATCCTCTTCTCCTTCCGAAAACTCAATCCCCTCAACAAACTGCTCAAGCTCACCATTTACCATCTCTACCCCCTCCCCGACTTCGTCATTGTCCTCAGGAACTAGGCCACTGGCTCTCCAATCGTTCATAATCGTCTGTTGTGTGACCCTTTCCCAGCCGAGGCTGATCATCCTGACCACTTCCCGCCTGGTGATCCGCTCACACTGTCCTTGATCATCGATGTGGCCGATTTTCCACACTTTCCAAATGGTCCTCAGGTGACACTTGAAGTCCCTGTTCACGGTCAAGTCCATGGGCTGCAGCAGCGAAGTACATTGTCCTGGGATAAAAGTGTCTGTCCCATTCTCTGCGTTGATTGCATCACGAAACTGCTGATTTCGATGCGCCGGATACATGTCTAAAAGTAACAGGAACGTGGCACCTGCTACAAATGGCACAATCAGGGCCTGCAACCACTCGATTAGCGATTGATTTTCCTAAAAAATACTACCATTAACTAGAATGTCTGATCGTCAATGACAACACTGATGACATCTGGTACATGTCCTGTACTACAACCACGGACTTGTATTCTATGCCAATACTCACTCGCACATTGTCTGGAGCATCCGCCTGAAGCTGCCGAATGACGTCACCATCTGGTGCCAAGCCTCTGAAGTATACCTCGGCTCGTCCTTTTCGTCCATCTGTCGTAACTACTAGAGTCACCGTGCATCCAAGTTTCGGGTTGCCTTGGGATGATCTAATGTCAACATTCTGATACCCAGTCGCTTCCATTGTTGATCTTGGCACCATATCAAATGTTCATGATCATGTTCATGATGACATCAAAATCAGCGTCTCTGATGAGGTTGGCAAACTCTCCCCGGTAGTCGGCAACCAAAGCCTGGGCGTTGTCAGGTAACCCCCTTGAATATTTGGTCTTCCTTCGATAGCTGATTTGTTTCCTAAAATTGAATTTGCATATTACTAAAATTCACCGAATACAATCCATTCCGTACGTTAAGGCCGATCCATGCAACAGAGGAATAAAGCTCACCTTTCCATAAAGTTGCTAAGCCAATGTGCAGATGCATGGAAAAGGTTTCGCAGGGGTCTCTGTTCTTGTCTTTCGGCCTTTGTTTCGTTCGGAAGCTCTGCCCACCACTGCCGAAATTCTCTTCCAGCTTGCCCTTTAATATCCTCACCGGAAACAGGGAAACCAAGTCTTCGGCGCTCAAGGAACCAGGTGTTCAAATTGTCTTCCATTTCGGGCGAGTATGCTGAAACAAAAAAGCTAACACGTATAACATCTTAGGAAATATTGATTGGTGATGACCACAGGTATGAACGAAATGTTAGTCCTAGGAATAAGGGTCCCAGGAACAATCATACTGATATTGTTAAAGGCATGGTCAGGGTCAGTCGCTTTGATGTATCATGCGACTTATTGTTCCGTCCATGACACAGAAGCGGACTTATTCCAGTCAGTATAGGCCAACAAAGAAGGAAATTCATTTAGCGAGGAATAGAATGCTTGAAGAAACACTACTTGTGCATCAGTGCCGTGTTGCCATTGTCTCCTCCGTCTTCTATGGTCTTGAGTTGATCTATCTCTGAGGGCAAACAAGTCATCATGTGTGCTTATCCAACGTCTAAATGTCTGCGGTGCTATGCGGTGGTGTCTAGCAAAGGATGTCGCAGTTTCAGCATGATGTAATCCTATAGCATGCTCCAATTGGTATGTCTCGATAAAGTCAATCTTCTGATTGAGACTGTAGCTTTTCTGGTGCCTACGTGCACCCGATACAGCTTGGTTAGCATCATCTACATCATCATCATCATCATCATCAGCATCATCATCATCATCATCATCAGTAGTGGTATCAGGGTCAGGGCTGTCAACATCATCTCCATGCTCCATTCAATACGTTAAGATCATCAGGGTGCCTTCTAGGCCTACCCTCAAAATCCATCAGATTGCGTGCATCTTACCAGATGAACGTGGTCAAAGCAAGATGGTAGTCAACAATTATGACATTTGACACGAAAGTTCCCTTCATTGGATTTCCCCCACAAGAAAGCTATTCCATAATCGATCAGATAAAATAAATTCATTTGAAAAACTCAGCTGGATCGCTCAACCATTTACATGGACTTGTAATAGACTTTCGTAACTTCAATAATCATCACCCTAACTGCAGAGATTACTGGCCCTGGCCGCGACCAGGCGTTATTGAATTGACAACATTTACAAGGTTGTCTTCCAATATCCATTGATCACTATAATTGGCTGTCATATTGAATGTTTGGTTTGCAGCCCACCCGTAAAAAACTACAGACTGCCATGTTTCTGGACTCAGTCATTTTCGAGCCATTTTCCTGGCGCTTGGTTTAGTGGGAGAAGACAGTAACATGATTAAGTCCCTGTCCGGTTCCGCTGCACCTTTCAGAACACAATTTTTAGCATGAGATTAACCCATCACGACACGTTTCTTTTGCCATTCACTCCTTTTGTTCTTCACTGATGTAAAACCATCTGACTGAACACTTGTGTTCTACGACATGTTGCTCACCTTAAGGCAATGAACCTCAGGGGGCATAGCTAGGTTAGAACTCACCCTAACGTTATAAGGTGGCCTGCTACAACAACCTCTGCCACGACCACGAATACCCGGCGAGGATGGCTAGGCAGAATTACCGCTGTTGGATATCATTACCTCCACAAAGGAAAACACTTTCGTAGCCTCAACATTTTCACGAGGAATAGCAGTGACGGACTCATTATTCTTAGCTCTTCCCGAACAGGCATCGTCATCCCATTCAGGAGTTTTTATATCAGCCCACAAATTGGAGGGCTTAAATGCAGTCGGCGTTTTACTAGCGACTCCGATCAATACCTTTAGAGTTTACTATACGAATGTCATTGGAATTTCTTGTTACCGCATCTTGCAGTTGGCGAATACAGTCCTTGGCCTTTGCCAGACGATCGACGTCAGATATTGTATTAAGTTCCTCGGGTACAGACCTAGATCAATGGCCGGAATGACAATAAGAGGTATCTCATCCGATTTGTCTAGCTTCTGTAGTGCGAGAATTATGTCAATAAGATTAGCCTCCTCTTCAGGACGTACATCTTCGAGAAATGTTCTTTCCAATCGTACAGGAACGAGCAGTTTTTCATAAGGTGTTCTTAGCATTCACAATCGGTTGGGAGTAAAGAATCCCAATACAGCCCTTTTGATATTTTCAACAGTTGACAATTGCAATGCGAATAAGTCATAAGCTAGTAACGGATTATTGATCTAGGTAGTCTCGCCACAGCCCCACCTTCGTCTATCCAAAAACAGATTAGTTCAAAAAAACCTCTGACTTGGATTTTCTCAATTTTTGAATGAAATTGCCACTTTTCAATCCCTACCTTGTGGTGGCAGTTTTTAGATGATTGTAATGATTATGGTCTCAACGTGAAGCTAATGCTCTCCCCTTACAGCCGAGCAGGGCAATTCAAACATTAAATAAAAGACTCTTTCACAAGAAGGCATTATATGCACATCTGTTTTTGGCCAAAACTGCCTGTCATGAGTGAGTGTGATGGTCATGAGGAGTACAAAGTGCCAAAATATTCCAATAGAGCGCGCATAGATTGATTTACATATATACACTGAACCAACACACATAACTCCTCCCACCCACTTGCTGTGAGGTTTTGTCCGCACCAAATTGCTGGTAGGCCGAATTAGCTATACAAGTGGCATAAAGATTTGCAAACCATCGATAAATGTGAAAGTAATGTAATATGAATACCATGTCATTTCACCAAGCTCTTACAACGCTGTTCTTGGCCATGTAAAGTTTTTAGAAAAATTCACCCAGTATCTCTGCCTCTTAAAGCCCATCCTTGACAGATACTCCAGTAATCACAGAAGGTGCTGTTGCTGAAATCGATGATAACATAGTCACGTGTTCTTCACAAAGGAAACGGAGTAAATAGCCTTGACTTTTTAAGACATTGAAAATTGCTTTGTTGGTTCAATCATCCATAGTAGAGTTGTCAACAGGACGTAAGCATAATGTCTGATCATGTTACTTCGGTAGAAATTGGCAGATGTAATTTTCAGTGCTGTTTAAGATTTTACCAGAGGTATAGGCATACAAAATCAAAGTAATCCACATCGCAAAGGAAAACAATTTAATCTTGTAGGAAAAATATGAATTTTGGCCGAGTTCGTCTGCAGTTTGGCAAGATGAATATCCCAATTTTGTTGGCCACGGGCTTCGAAGTCATCCGACATGAAAATTATAACTGCCGCTCTAGTGGTTGGGGACATTCAGTTTGGGACATTTAGAGTGGATGAATAAACTGCCCATATTTTGCTTTTCACCCTGTATAGATGCTACTGATGCATTCGATTTCCATAGGAAATGTTGGATATGGATTGGTACAACCTACATACCAAATTCTAATGGCATAATCACGATGCGTTCATGGATTTTGGGCAGGGTCTTTGTTTTATACTACTATGGGTCTTTGTTTTGTACCTTTGAAAAATTTGACTGAGTCAAAGAGTAGCAGCAGTTCTGACGAAAATTGAGGTAAAATGGGTTGTTCTAAGGATGATTGAGTCATTGTAGAGACCTAGTGGCCTTCAGTGACAGGATAGAGAAATTTCCTGTACGTAGATGATTTTTGCGTACATTAGCCCAATGCATATTTTGCTCTTAACCCTGTAGAGACAGGGAATGCTATAGATGCATTCGATTTCCATAGGAAATGTTGGATATGGATTGGTAGAACCTACATACCAAATTCTAATGGCATAATCACGATGCGTTCATGGATTTTGGGCAGGGTCTTTGTTTTATACTACTATGGGTCTTTGTTTTGTACCTTTGAAAAATTTGACTGAGTCAAAGAGTAGCAGCAGTTTTGACGGAAACTGAGGGAAAATGGATTTTGGGCAGGGTTTTTGTTTTATACCACTAAGGGTCTTTGTTTTGTACTTTTTCAGGGGCAGGGTCTTGGGTCTTGGGTCTTAGGTCTTTGTTTTGTATACACCCAACTCTGCCGATAGACTTTGGACAGTTCTCAAAATACAATAGAAGGGAATGTTCTGTCACTGTTCCAACCAACGTCACATTTCAATGGTTACCTGGCCTGAAATGATTGCGGGATGACAGATAAATGACGGTCATGATCAATTATAAACTAATACACCTGTATCAAAGGTGTCTCATCCATCGAATACTACATACACACACTACAAAGTTTTCACATTTTACCTATAACCTTGATGTTGAACTAATCAAAGTAGATTCAATTTTTAAACACTGTGAACTATTATTGCTAATTTCCGTATTACTACCCACCCACTGGATTGGCCTACACTCTACCATGGCAACACTCATTACTTACTCATGTGAGTGTACACTAGCGGCACATAGGGTGATAAAAGAACACATTGTCAACAGGACCATTGCCTCAAAATTCGGCTCAGTTGTAAAAACAGCCGTACATACAATGCAACATGGTGATGAATTGCTTAACTGAAAGACTAAGAAGTAAATACCATTGGGTAGTAGCGAGCAGATGCAGTTCAGTGGTACAAGAATCGTCAGAATCGGTAGACTGGTCCCTGATCTACAGATGCCGGAAGAAAGGCTATATTTCTGGTTTTTAAGTTAGAGGTTTTTTGAACTAATCTGTTTTGCTTATTCTCAGGTACAGCATTGAAACCATTCAACACAATTATCAAATTATATGTGTAAAAGAACCTGGCCAGACCAAACCTAAAAGGTCTCGCTCATAAAGTATATGACCTAGAAAACAAAGCCTGAATGAAACTTAACATTGGCAATTAGTCGGTGGAATTCTGCGGTCGTGGTTTTTACTGACGCTGATCTTCTAACACCGTCCGTCCCAGGGAAGGCTTCAGTAACACGTCCTAATGGCAACTGTCCTCTTTTGATATTGTCCTCCGCCAGCAGGATTAAGTCACCGACTCTGAGATTACGTTTTCCGTGTCGCCATTTTTCTCGCTGATGCAGTTCGGGGAGATATTTCCGCAGCCATCTTTTCCAGTAGAGGTCTAGCAGCTATTGTACCTTTCTCCACTCTCTTTTCAGCAAATAGTCTTGTTTCAGGAAAAATCTCGGTGGAATTCCCGTCACTTTCCGGTGAAGCAAGAAATGATATGTTGTTAGTGCTTCACAATCTTGCGGGTCTTCTGACACAATGACACAGCGGGCGACCATTCATGATTGCGTTAGTTTCAGCGAGAAATGATCGAAGACCAAATTCAGTCAGCAGCCTGTCTCCTGACAAGGCCTTGGGATGTCTCTTAACAGTTTTGAGGCGCTCCCACACTCCCGACATGTGGGCGGCTGTCGGCGGCTGGAAGATCCAAGTGACGCTTTGCTGCTACAACGTCACCTCGATTTTGTCTTGGTTCCAATTTTTGACCGCTTCACGCAGTTTTATCTCGGCACTGGTAAAAATCTCATTTGGAGGACCTCTTCTTGCTATAAATTGTCTCAACACGAGAATAAAGTCATCTGTACTCAGCGATTGTACAGGCTCAATGAAAAAAGATCTTGTATTGAGGCAAGTAAACATGCAGCCCCAGCGTTTGGCTGTACCGTTGCGGCCCCAGTTGACCCGTAGGGGTCCAAACAGATCGATTTCGCTACTACTGAAAGCTGGTTCAAATGGGACTAGCCTTTACATGGGCAGTGAAGCCATGAGTTGGTCCATTTTTCGGGTATTTCGGCGACTTCATATGATGCATCCTCGGACAATCTGCTTTGCTAGGCGCCTCCCTCAAACGATCCAGAATCTTCTGCGTGTTTCAGCCAAGATATGCTCCCGGCCGGTATGACCGAACTTTCTGTGACAGTCTCTTGCACTCAGTACACTGGCATGATATTAAGCAGGTATGGTCATAGAGTGTTTTTCCTCGAATGAAAGGCTTGGAGCTTTATCCAACCTGCCTACTTCATGCCGTCAATCCTTTCAGTTGAGGCTTCCAACAGTTTCAGCGCACGGTGATATTCAACAGCCATTCCCTTCCTTTCTGCTACACCAACATTGTCTAATTCTAAGAACTGGGCCACCTGCGACTCAATATTTTCCGTTCCCTTACGTTTCAGAAAATTGATCTTGAACTTGTTCTTAGGTTGACCTCCTCCAAGGGACCAAATACTGACAACACTGTACACACAGCAAAAGGTTCGTTTTCTCCGCCGATCCGGCTTTCTAGATGGACTTGCGCAGCTGGTACATTAGTTTCTATCAGCAAGTGGACTTGGTATTCATCTACCTATGGTAGGCTATTCTTTTCAGATGTGACCATTGCGGAATATCAGCAGGCCGGCTAGTGTCCATGTTGAAGTCATCAACTGCCTTAACTGGTACATTAATGGCAAGCCCATCTGGGGTGTCACCCATGGCTGGTTTTAGTTGCAACACACTTTTACCAACCTTGACTGTTGATTCTCCAGCCGTAGTACAAATGCTCAACAGTTCTTGCCCATCATGATCACAACTAATGTTCAACTTCTTGGCTAACTTGTTATCAAAAAGGATTCCTCATTGGCAGAAGAGGGCAGATGTTTTGATGCTCTTACCATTGGGCCCAATATTCCTTACGGGCACTGTCTGAAGGGCGACTTTCGAGCCTGCTATATCAGAGCCAATTGCTGTTGTTCACGGACCTAGGCTTCTCAGTTTCGCGATACAACAAAGCGTGGGGCTTCCCAGTACAGTCAGTACATTGGGGGGGGGGGGGGGGGTGTCTTACAGTCTGCAAGATAATGGCCATTAAAAAGACAGTTAAAGCAAAGACCGTTTGCCCTTGCTACAATGCTTCGATGTTTATATTCAGATGCTTTAAAGTCTGGGCACTCTCTGAGTAAAGGATTCGATTTACATTTAGAACATTCCCGTTTACGCCCCGGAGCAGACTCCTTCTTTCCTGGAGCTGGATTACTCTGAGCCTGAACCTGGGTTGAAAAGTTTCTTCTCTTTTCTTTCGTTGGCCCAGCCGCGGTCTGTAAGCTTAACTTTGGTTTATCCCTCTTGATCTCCCAACCTTACCAAAGATCGGATCGTTTGCAGCGTCGGCTGACCTTTCAATGAATTTGACCAGGTCCTGCAACTTTAATGACTCACCAAAGTCTCTTTTCTTCTGCGCTTGGTCGCGCCATTTACACTGCAACGGCAGTGGGAGCTTCCGAGACATTTTAGAGAGATTTTTTCTTACCCCAAGGACATCAATTGATATCAATGTCTCCAGTACGGTTCGGGATTTGTCGGCGAATTCATTTAACGCTTCAGCATCACTGGACGCAGTGCTGGGACCTTCAACTAAAGCTTGGACACATACTTCTGTGATCATATGCGGCCGCCAGAACCTACGCTTCAAGAATGGCACAACCGTCCACAAACCGCATGAGTCGAGCCATCTTTTGCGATTCATTTATATTCTGAGAGTTAGCCATGGAGTTGAATGTAGTTATGAACTTATTGTATTGGCACGGGTCTCCCGTAAACTTTACTACCTCAAGGGGAGGTAATGCTGACTTCACGGCTAACTGTTTCATGGTGTCTACGAACTTCGCTAAACTGCTATTAAGTGCTGACTCAGGGTTCAAGGCAGGATCAGGGATAGCGGGTCCCTGAGCTCCCTCGCACACATCCGGCACCTCCTTCTGGACCGTTGTTCCTGTCGTTTAAGCTCTGTACACACTGACAACATTTTGGGAAACATGTTGGCCAACATGTTGTCCAGGTGCGATGTTATCGAAAATTTGGCCCTGTATACACATGACAACATTCGACAACATGTTGGGCAACTTGTTGTCGAATGTTTCCGAGAAATGAGGATTTGGAGGGAATATTTTGGAGGATAATTCATAAACAATGGAAGATTCCAAGAGAAGAGGATGTATTGTCGATGGCTCTGCCATAATTTTACGTATCCTGATTGAAAGACGGCGAAGAAGACGTAAAGATGAGAAAAGAGTGTGGACAAGACCATGGATTTATATGAGACACCAGCATGGGGCAAATTTTGTAGCTATTTCTAGAATAGCAGCTTTCTTTTTGTTCTTGTCTTTATATTCCATGGATGTTACATCCCATAAACAGGCACAACTTTCCCATACTGCAATAAGTTGTTCAACTTCACTCAGTAACCATTCCTTGCTTGAGGCTGCCATTTTGACTACATCACATGGCTCAGGGTAGATCATGTGATTTGTGGCCTATTTCTGATTGGATAAAACTCGACAACATCATTAGCATCTCGGCAACAAAATTGATTTTGTATTATTTCGACAACATTTGAGCAACATTTGGCCAACATGTTACCGAATGTTTCCGAACTGTACACACTGCCAACATTTTCGATAACATCGCACCTGGACAACATGTTGGCCAACATGTTTCCCAAAATATTAACTGTGGATGTCAGTACCTTGTACAGCCAGTCAGGCTTTACTTAATTTAGTAAGTCATCCATAGCGTTCAATACGGCTTTCTTGCCTATTTAAACCATCGTCCGATTCGACACGACTCTGTCATTTATCAAACTCCTCTTTAAACTGATCAACTGAACCCGGTTGTTGTTCAGGTGGCAGTGGCCTTGGTGACTTACGTTTAGTCGAACGGAGTTTCCATCGCTGGGAGTGGATCTTGGTGATCTGTGACCTGTTTTAGTTCTGCAGGAGCGATGGGGCTAATACCGGCATTTCTCAGCCCAGGTGTTGTAGCACTAACCTCTTGCAATTCACGTGCGATGATGTTCATTTCTTTCTGCGTGCTTTCGAGCCAGCGCCGTAACGATTCATCTGACATAAGCATATCTAGTCCCTCCATGTTGCACCCTTGACTTGTGTTACACTAGAGTACTGTTACTGGATTGTGATCTTTTTTTATAAACGATGTTGTGGCTCACAACTTAAACACAACTCGACTGTAGACAGGATTGAACACTAGACACCTGATGTTACTCCTCATTGGCAGATCCCTTTATTCCTGATATTGATCTTACAATAACGGTTTAACTGGAAATACAAAAATAAAGAAACCCTAAGTAAACAAACTTGACAATACATACAGCTGTCTCCACAGTCCACGTCACAACTAAAGACAACATACTATATCCACTCACCAATAAACTCCCAAGCCAGATAATACCCGATGTCTGCTACCGCCTCGATGGGTAGAGCCTGAACAACCGGGCATAATAGTAGGCAAAAGAGGTGGGATATTTTATCTTCGTTTCTTCCATTATTTGTTTTTAATTGTAATATGAAAAGTTCCGCTGTAGAGTCAAGACTATTCATGACGATTACGTTGTTAACACTTGAATAGATATCCTACCCCTTTTACGGCTGCGAAAGGCTTACTATTGTGTTCGGCTGTTTAGACTCTACCGATGGTACAAACTGGGTATTGTCAGGCTTGGGATCTTATTGGTGAGTGGATCCAGTATTTCACACTGTACGGTAGTGACACCTACGAGAAGGACGACACGCTAAAACTGATATCCACTGGTCCCAAATCGCGAATAAACCACAAATTGCACTAACTGACAATGACTATACACTAAGCGTTCATAAAGATTGTCTGCACCCTCCAAACGGGTAATTTATTAGATTAACATTACGAATAGCAGAGAAATACTAGCTTTAAGTTGGTGGCAGGAAAACCCAGGACCACCCCCAGATAACTGAGGCACTGCTGCCTGAACACGTCTTACACAGCCAAACTATTTTACTTTTACATTGACACTTACATCACGGTTGTCCCTCCCACTGTCTAAATCAAACAAGGTGGCACAACTTGTGTCAACAACCCCAAATTTATGGGACAATTATTCAATACTTCTTGACAAACTCATGATATTGTTGGTTGCGTCGTTTCCGCCTCGAGGAAACCGATTCCACCGAGGACGCGGTGCCTCCGAGGACCAAAATAAAAGGACGGAGACACGACACTCGGCTCAGTTTGTAGTTGAATTAAAAGAGGCTTCATCAATGCTTCCTGTAAATTGCCCGAGAGGGCTGTGGGATCAAAGAAAACATGCAGTGAACTGACTTTTTATTTGAAAGACTCTGCATTTACTCATTTCCAAGCCTGAATTTTAGGAACAAATAATTGTCCACTTGTCTTATACCCTGTCCCTGATTGTCTTCGTTGCAGTCATGCAAACAAAACATAATACTATATAGCGGATACAAAAATAAACAGAAAACTATCGGTCTGAACGAACATCAAATTGGAAATTATATATTGCCACAGCGCAAAAATCATCTCCAATTTTTCTCGTGCACCATGTACTAGTTTTATAGCTGGATAAAAGAAATATTTGAATATACAACACTCTTAACAATTACAGTGATAGCGGCATTTTATTCACCTTCTAGCAGCCAACTTGCCAACATCCTCTGCTTAGTTCATGTGGTCAACCTTTGAATGAAAACAGATCCAATTATTTCTACCCTCTGTTACACGAAGGGCAGTTAAACACAGGGCAGATTGATGTGATAGTGGTAGTGGGTGAGTCAAAGATGGCACTGGAACAATTTTTTTTGCCGCCACGCGCTTTAGTCTCGAGACATTTCCAATTTTGATATAATAATAATAATAATAATAATATTTATTTACCTCCTAAAAAGAGAACATTAAAAATAAAATACATTACTAACTCGACTATACACAGAAGTAGACATTTTAATAGGCCCGAATCAAGAGCTTAACCAACTTGCGCTCACTGGAGTCAGCAATGCTGTACCTGTCGCTGAAAATGAGGGACTTCAGTGAGTCAGTCACCCCGTCCCCAGCGACAGACACACCACCGGCGTGCCACAATGAGCGGGGTTGGCTACAAAAAGCTGCAGCAGTAGGGGCAAGCCCCTTATCAACAATGTTACTTAAAAGCGTGCCTTTGATACATCCAAATCCGGCTAAAAACATCGCTCAAAGAAAGGCATTTAAAACACGAGCCGGAGACTGCCGTTTAAAAATGCGATTGAAAAGAGAAAGTTTTCCATTAAAAACTAAAGCGGATACGGGTTTGATATTGAGGGCTGCCAACAGCTTACTATGGTGGCTCCTCTTAGGCAGACCTAAAATGCGCTTAAAATGGTTGCTTTGAAAACGGTCTAACAGTTCGAGATCTTTCCTACTTAAATTTACACTTGAACAACCGTAGGTGGCAATGGGGATAACAGCAGTTTTCCAAAGATACTGTTTCGCTTCTGAAGAAAGCCCAGGATAGCAGAGGTCTACACTGGAGAGACTGAAGGACCTACGATTAGCAGCCGAGACCCGGCTCTCGACATGGGCAGTGGAAGATACATGTAAGGTACTACAAAATTTGACACCAAGTATATCAATCATATCTGTAGTAGAATTGGTTTCACCTTCAAGATGCCAAATAGGGCACTGTGCCAGGATGTTCTTACCAAACGTTATACATTTAGTTTTCGCAAAGCCAAATACAAATCGCCATTTCTTGGCGTAAGTTGTACAAATATCAATCAAACCCTGAAGACCCGGGACACAGGCCGCTAGTAGAGTAATGTCGTCTGCATAGACGAAGTTGTTAAATAAGAAACACGCAAGCCTCAGACCAAGGCCCGAATTAGAGAGTTCTTGAAGGAGGTCAACCGTAAACATGTCAGAAAATAAAGGGGAAAGAAGGCTTCCCTGACGGATACCTCTTGTAACAGCGAACTCATCACTGTTAGTACCATTCCACGTTATCACAGCCTTAAGATTAGTGTACCATTGATAAAGAATCAACCAGTGGTTGAAGGGGATGCGTGTCAAAAGCTTATAAAAAAGGCCATCATGCCAAACTCTGTCAAAACATTTCTCGGCATCGAGACTACATGCATAAACAGGACTAGATTGGGAATTAAAATAAGTTACAGTGTCATTAAAAAATGAGCAGGCCTGGTCGATACCAAGGCCCTCCCTGAACCCAAACTGAGTGCTACTGCAACTGTCACACTCGGGCTTAAGCATTAATTCCAGCAGTTTAGAATAACAAGTGCTCACGGTGATTGGTCGAAAGTTTGAAGGGTTGTTGGGGTCCAAGGTAGGTTTCTTTAAAATCGGAACAATGGCCCGAATCAACATTTCGGACCCAACAATATGCCAGGTAAGCATAACACTAAACACTTTACTCAAAAAGTCACAGAGTGTAGTGGACAGTCCGTGGTGCAAATGTTCAGCACTGATCTTGTCGATGCCGGGGGACTTCCCCCGTTTCAAGAACAGAATCGTCTCGTGCATCATCTCCGAAGAAACTAAGCATGCCGTTGGTTCGTTACAATGTGAGCGGAATTTGCCACTAACAAGAGCACTGACATCGGTCTGAGCATTATCCAGGTCATAATTGTCCTTCATTTATTAAAATGTGATGCAAGATCATTTGCGGTTAGATTCGATGAACAGTTTTTAGTGTTCGATTGTTTAATAGTGTTTCAAAACTTATTACTGTTACCGGATCGGAAGAGCCCATTAAGTTCACGTATGGTTTTGCCAAAAACATTGCGCAAAGAATGGCGGGAGGGTTTACGGAACTTTTTCTTGGCAAATTTCCAACACTCATAAACAACCCCATTCCTAGGTCTATCATTGGACACCCAAAGTCTCCACCAGAACTTTTTAACGTCTCTGAGAGCTGTTAGCACAGCATTTCGATTAAGTAGCCGCAGCGTGGATATTTAGATTGAGGGTACTAAACATTCTATCAACATACGCTTGCGCCTCTGAGCGGTCCTGAATGGTAACCGGAAAAACGCCGACCGACCGACCGACCGACCGACCGGCCTACCGACCTGCCAACCTACCGTCATATGCAGTATCCCTTTCGCTTTTCTATAGCACATGTATCTGGGTAACCGGAAAAACGCTGACCGACCGACCTACCGACCTACCAACCCAAGGAGTTTCGAAGTTGAGTCTCAGGTCTCATAGGTCAATGTGATATATCCAACCCACGATAGCAGGTCATGTGAAATGAAATTGTAAACAAGCGCACGTGCGCTGGTCAAATGACAACAAATGCATGTTGCGCGTTGCAGTTCATGCATTGCATCGGTCGAGACACTCGAGTAGAAAAACTACAGTGCATAGATTAGGCCCAAATCATGTTTTTATATCCACCGACCATGTAGACAAAGCATATCTTTAGAGTATCGTTATCAGTTCCTTACCGCGTGGGCTCGTTTTCCCGGTATAATTGACTGAAGATGCTGCTGTCAGACATGTCCGAATCCATCGCGTCCATTGCGCTGGGCACTAAACAGATACATGTGCTATAGAAAAGCGAAAGGGATACTGCATATGACGGTAGGTTGGCAGGTCGGTCGGTCGGTCGGTCGGTCGGTCGGCGTTTTTCCGGTTACCGTCCTGAATAGAATTACCGAGGTCATCGTCGGTGCAGTGTTTTAGCTTGTCCTCAAGAATTGTATTGAATCTAGCACAGTTCTCCGGCACATTCCAATGACAACGGTTGTTGTTTTTCAATCGATCGTGTGGCCGAGCGTCGTTCTTAGTACCCGATTCCGCCACCCTTATGTTAAAGGAGAAACTTAGGGGAAGGTGGTCGCTGACGTTGCCACTCTCCAACGGTACTATTTTACAGTCACAGCTATCATAACCAGTCGTCAACACGTAGTCAATCCATGTGTAAACGCCACGCTTAACACAGAAATACGTATACTTGCTGGTTTGCTGGGTTAGCAGGTCCGCTACCTTGAGATCATTAGAGGATATGAAGTCGAACAGTAATTTAGAGTACTGGGTGTAGCCTTTTGCTCTATACCAGTGAGGACAAAGTGAACGTTCTGTAGGTAGCTGAGCGTTGAAATCACCACAGATTTTAACCAGGGCAATCGGCCCATATTTATCGAGACAAGCTTGCAGCCCGTCCAGACATTCTAAGAAAGGGACTAGATTAGCACCACTAGCACCATCAAAGTAAGGCATACAAGTGTTTATGATCATATGACGGACACCGATGCGATCACCGAGGGTCGCTCCGATCAGGCGCTCGTTCACCACGTCTGTCTTCTGCCAAGACAGGCCAGCAAACTTTCTACATATTAAAGCAACTCCACCAAATGGGCGACCATTCGATTTAGCAAACACAACATAGGAGGACGGGTCAAACGTAGGGCAAACAGTGGCCAGCGCATCCGGAATATCGACGAGCTCATACGGCTTTAGCCAGGTTTCGCTTAGACACATGACATCACAAACCTGAAGCCTATTGGCAATGTACAGCACTAGACTTAAATCCATGACAATTGAATGATTCGCAGCGGATAGTAACGCCCCTATTGGCTCCAGCCTCCCCAGCAGCCTCCGTACGCGCCATCGAGCTGGTATTCCGTTTGGTGTCTTTCGTAGTCGTGGTGTCCCGTATGGTATCCTTCATAACGTCCATAATCGGTACGATTCCTCTCGCGTGCGATAAATAAGTCAGTCAACTGTAATCTACAATTCAGTCAGATCGTCACACAACTCAATCAGCCGAGCGCAAGGCCTATTTTGTCCCTTAGACACAATTTCGAACCAGAATTGATGCATTTCTGAAGCATCTGACCCGTCTGAGGTAAATTTTGAGGCCCACGCCAAAACTACGAGCATTGCGGGCTACAAGCTCTGATCGTAGATCTTGGGCTCCCCTTCCATAAAGATAACTCGTTTTGGATATCTTAAAATGCGATTTCCGGGAATCTAAAGAAATATTCTTTCCAAAAAAAAGCAAAACTTTTTGTCAGGGGTTAAAATGTTTGGAGGGGCCGTGGCCCAACCACCCAACCACCCAACCTACTCTCTGCACTTCGGCCATGGGTAATTTAGTTGCATACGTTTGTTTTTTCAGAATCATTTCAACAGCAGGTGAAGCGCGAATCATCATATAGAGAACAGATGGCGAAACAGTTGCAACTTGTAAGAGGTAAGGTTGCCACCATCACTAATGGTACCTTGTCAGAAGAGGAAGAGGTCCGGTGTAATGGTAGATGACTATTCAAACACAGACTAATAATCATGAATATTTCACATCCGTGTTCATAGATACATGTAGGCCTGCCATGAACTTAAATCATACATTAATCCCTAACATAAGATGCCATGACAAAGCGGAAACCAAAATGGTTTCTAAGTTCAAAATTCTTACCGATTTCAGGCTCAGTATTGGCGAACAATAGGCCCACAGAAGTCTTTATTGTTTCGAGCTTTCCGAAACTAATGCGCCCCAAAAACAAGCGATTTGAATCGCATGCGACGATAATCGCTCGTTTGCAGTGGTCATCAAAGGCACCCGCGACAAGCATCAGAGGTGGCAGTGACCTGCGGTCAATATCAAACCCAGTGATGGCCCGTCACAGCTTTATTGCAGTGAGCCTTTGTTTATAGCGCAGCGTCCGTCGTCGTTATTTACTATTGGTCAAGCACCTGTATCCAACCAATCAGCTCGCGGTTGTACACGAAAATAGTTTAGTTTCAGATCAATGTGTGGTCTCACTAATACCAGTTGAGTGGTATTTTTCATTTAAGATACTTTATCTTAAATTTAGAATTAGGTGTGTTTAAAATGAAGAAAATGATGAAGTTTCAGTCCAGTTGGCTTACTTGTTTTGGGCCTCAAATCAACCCGTTGTGGTCAAAAAGCTGATTCGCGGGTTAAAAGCCGTCATTAAATCCCCCCCCCCCCTCCCTAATTCCAGACCCCTAAATCCTGAAATTATCATACATAACGTACAACGAAAATTTCATTGTTTGACAGCCTTGGATGAATCTATTTGTCTGGGAAAGCGTTCCTCGCTGATTAACTCTGGTAAAAAGTTATGAGCGTGTGGATTGTGCAAATTAAAAGGCGGTAAAATTTAAATCGAAGGTCTGAAAGCTGAATATTGAAACGACTACGATAGCGTTTTGATCCGTAAGATTGTATTTATTTTTAATAACAACTATACCTTCGTCATCCCCATGTTGTTAAACTATGTATCCAATCTTTTGCAAGAGAAGATCAAGTCGGTCAAGGCGTTTTTGTTGACAATATTCATGTTGAAATCTCGCTGTTTACATTTTCTGGTTCGTCCACCATTTTGTATGTCATGTGACCTCGAGATTTTTCAAGGGTTGGTTCAATACCTGGTAATTGGCGATGGCGAAGTACCAAAAGTATATCAAACTATAAAACAGTACCTAAGTTTCAGTGGTCTAACCAATCCAATTGTGAACTTGAGGCCGACAGGTTTGTTTTTGGTTTATTGTGACGTCAAAGCAGGCTGTGTTCACGTCGGATCTTATGCAGCAGTTAATCAAAACACTGTGCCCCCCCCCCCCCCGGTCAGGGTTCGACCTAATTCGAAGTCGAATTCGCGTCGAATCCTGAGTTGGAATTTGTTTTTGCTGCGTCTAATTCCTGTCGAATAACAAAAAATAACACAACGAACTCGCGCCGGCGCGAATGCCTGTGTAAAAATGGCGGTATTCATCTGGAGAAGTCCTGTCGAACAGTGAACATATCTACGGCGGAATCCTGTCGAATTGATTGTCGACAAAGCATTCGAAAGCATAGCTGTAGATGGTAACTTCCCTGCCTGGATGTCACAGTGTGTGACACCCGTTTGGTGAATTTCAAACTTGCCACTTTTCTGCTTTTCTTGATGGCGCAATTGGGGTTTTTAAATTAGCTTTTTTACACATGGTAAATTCCTGTCGAAAAGACTCTTTCATGCAGGGGAATAAGGATCGAATTCTGACCATGTAGCCAATACAGCAGAAATGAATTTCTGTCGAATTACTTGAAATCCTGGTGTGAAAAAATGTCGAATCCTGACCATCCCAAATCTTTCTGAGCGTCGAATTGGTGTCGAATGCCTGACCGGGGGGGGGGGGGGGGGGCACAGGGTTCTGATTGACTGCTGTATTACAGGATTATATAGATTGTTTTCGCCATTTTGTTACATCTATGATCCACTAATGTTCGCAAGTTTCGACGGATCAAATGTTGGACAGTTCACACGTCCTTTGTTCGACACGCCAAACCTCGCCTTTTTACAAGCGGCACACATCATTAGATCACCCTGTGCGAGCTCCACTCCTTCACGCGTCTTACAGTCCTCACAGGTCTCCACGTCGCGCTCAATATTGGAACCTTATACCTCACACCACTTGGCGCTTGTGTGCAAAAAGAGCTAATCGATAAGAAAATGAACCGTTTTCTTATCTGAATAAAAAACAAGAAACTGGGCTGTAAAATCACAAAACTATCAAATATCCCATAAAATGACAGTAACATTAAATAAGAAAAAAACATTATAGGCATAAAATGGGATTTCTAAACATGTGAACATCTATAACCACAAAAAACGGGACTTTCTGCAATTTTCATATTTTTTTCGTTTTATACCGCGAACGCAAAATTAAACTAGTTAATTATCCAATAAAATGATGACAACAAATGGAATCAGATGATACCCTTAGATTAAGGAATTGAACCCGAGGCGGAGGACCTTGGTTGAGTTACCAAGACTCGAGGGTGGAGCTAAAATACAGTCCAAACCCGAGCCGATAGGCGAGGGTTTGGACGAAATTTTAGCTCCACCCGAGAGTGTCTTGGTAACTCAACCAAGGTCCGAAGCCGAGGGTTCAATTTCTATTCTAAAATACCTCAAACTTAAAAAGATAGGCCACGAAAATAACTTGAATATGGCAAATTCCATCCATCGCCTGCCCGGAGCGCCGGTAGCGCCGTTGTTTACATTATGTTACGGCAGCGTGCATAGGAAGTCCGCATCGGCTCGCTCAAGTGATGCTAAAATCCGCGCAAATGGGCTATTTGGAGCGTTTTTCTCAGCAAATATGTGTAGTGCTCATTAAAAAACTTAGGGTGGTTGATGCTTCCTTGGCTGATTTGTGTTTGAAGCAGTGTTTTGAGAGCCTCAAACTTCTGAAATGAGCTGTGTGCATGGTTTCCACATTTTAGTGCAACCCGAGGGAACTTTGGTAGAGCATCTTGGTTGCGAGTCCAAAACACTCCACTCTCAGAACGAGGCTTATGCATTTTCCATTTAAAAGTTGACTTTACGGTACCAAGGTATTTTAGAATGATCCATTTAGCACCGACAACATATTAAACTGCTCACCACAAAAATATGTGATGATGTGGAGTAGGAAAACGCTTTTCAAAAATCATTTTTAAACCAGTGCCATCACTTCTCTTCAATACTGTCGAAAAACAAAATGCGAAATATATCGCTTTTTATATCAATGTGTGAAAAAATGCAAAATGTCTCGACTTTTGTGGTAAAACATTAACATGTTTACAAATTTGTTTTATTGAAATTTTTCTAATTTAATGTCACTGTTATCTGATGGGATACTTCAAAGTTTTTTAATTTTGAAGCCAAGTTTCGTGGTTTTTAAGATTAGAAAACGGTTCATTTTCCCATCGATGAGCTAGTTTTGGCAAATTGGTGTGAGGTATACCATTGAAATATTGTTGAAAAGGCCATTTGGCTTAAACCTTACATACATATATGATGTGCATATTTTGAGCCATCTCATGAGATACAACAGTACATGTATATGTGCCTGTCACAAGTTTGCCATTGATTAAAAAAACTAATTATGGATTTTTTTTACCGAAATGAAAACCGATAAGTCAGTGCATGCAGCTTAATTGCGGTTTGATTATTGCTTTGTTTTGCAATTAGCAGCTAATCAAAATTTACTAACACATCCGCCGAAATTGTTAGAGCGTTCAACTCAATAGTTGGTCAACAATTTATGCTGTATGCAATTGTTATCCGATTAATCATACCGCATGTGCAGAGTATATTTTTCGCTGAATTTTTGGTCGTTCCATTATTGTTTTGCAAATCATGTCAGTTTATAGCTGAATTAAAATGGGCTTCATCATGGATTCCAGTTAATCGTCCGAGAACTAGCATTTCCTTGGAAGCAAATCCTTCAAACAGAGGCAGTATTTGCAAAAAGTAGAAGATTATGCTTGTTTTCGTATGAATAATGTGGACATTTCACTGCAAATGCTTGCTAAATATCTTCAAGCAAATGCTTGAAGGTCAGTACCGATGTCATATTTCTTATGACTCGTCGGCGCTAGTAATCTATTTCAAATTTCGATTTTGGTATTGTTAGGAGGGTTCAAGCATCCTGAACTTCAGGGCCCTTCACTTGGCACCTATAAATGACCAAGTTTTATTGAGTTTTGTGTGTAGGAGAGGAGCACACAACCGACCCTGGTATTCGAGGATAAGGGGTCAAGAGATCTCCTGATGAAAAGATGTTGGCGAAAGTGCTAAGTGTTCTGTCCTCGTTGACACACTCTCTCGCTTCATCATAATCCGACTCATGTGTCAGCTAACTGGGGAAGTCCTGCGCATATCCGTTTACTAATTTGTATTTCACATTTGGTCTTTCGTGCTTAAAGACCCATCTCGAGTGTCCTCCGAATAAATTGTAAAATGCTCTGACCTCCGCTCCACGTCGCCCAATAAAATCTACACGATAATGCTTTCATGGAAAATACAATTTTCGTGACCAAAATGCATCAAATCAGCCATTCGGAAGATGAAAAACCTCTTATTTCAATTTTCTAGCCACCTCAGGAGCAACCTTGAAAAATCGAAGCATTTACTATCAAGACAAGCATTCACTCCCTTCAGAAGAAAAGTCTAGCTGCTAAAAAGCGTTTGCTTTGACTTACTTGTAGCAAAAACGTCAATTTCCGAGCATTTGCTAAGGTTTTATTCATACGAGTACCAGCAAAACCTTCAAAATCGGTAGAGAAAGCAAATGCTAGTTTTTATTCATATGGCCCATCGTGTTCGGTTAATCACAGGGTGGAGTGAAATTTGTGTCAGTTAAGTCTCATAACGCCAATTTTATCTGCACTGCTCAGCACAATGCCTAGCTTTAATATATATTGTAACATTAATTGCAGTCCATTGATTTGTTTGTCCCCTGTGTTTTAATTACCCAGAACAAAGCTTGGTGTGTAGTAGCTCAATCAAATGCTTTATACAACCATTTGGTGTGTAGTAAGTAGCTTAATCAAATGCTTTTATACAACCATTATTTGAACAACTTTGATACAACTAATGAAGGACGTACACTGACTATGTAACGTACAAACACAGCTTGCTTATATCAGTGGCGGCATGTTAAAATTACCCATCATCATTTGAAATACATGTAGTATTATTTAAAACTGATTTGTTTTCAACAAAACTCCCCCTCCTAAATTGTATATGCAATATGTAGGATTCACAACCCCCATGTTCATACACATGAATCCATTTATTGGTCAATAATGGCATAACCTCCCTATAAAGGACACATCCCTAATACGCAGCAGAGAGGTTGTACTGTATATTCTAAATGGAAATTACCATTCAACTGGTATGGAGAAATCACGCATTGATTTCAAAACTGCTATTTTTGTACAACCGCGAGCTGATTAGTCTGTTAGGCAGTAAGTGCACCAATAGCACTTCTGCTGCAGCTCAATTCTAATGAGCAAAACGCCAAAATTCTTAGAATTGGCGTTGTATCTTTCAAGCAAAACCTTTTAACAAAATGTTCGAAATAAAAATACTTTTTTGTAATTTATTTTTAAATGGCCAATCGCACAATAAAAACCTTCAATCACATTCCTGCCATTTGATTAAAAAACAACATTTTTGATAATATACAGCAAACCGCACTTAACTTGGTGCATTAGTGTGAGAGATATCGTATGAAGTAGGGGCTGTGAGCTAGGCTGTACAACTACCTTTATCCAGGTCTGTGTAAAGTTCCAACAATGCCCTTGCCCGGGAACTGTGTTTCCGATGTGTACTTGTCGGGAAGAGACATCTAAATATTTCAAAGTGGTTGGTGTATAGGATTATATCAATAGATAATTTAATATGTGCTTAATTACATATGAGAGATTGATATCGCTGAGAACATCCAAAACACGATCATTCAGATCTTTGTTGAAAGATATTTACTGGTCGTGTTGGTTGAAAGGTCGGCATTCCAAATGATCACAAAACTGAATCATTGTTGCTAGCATTTTCTCATGTTCTGTTGAACCTCACAATTTCATCATTCCGCAATTTCAGAAAACCTCTGCCATGAATTGGATCAAGAACGAAAAGCACGATATTCACTTCAACAGAAGCTAAAAGGTATTACATGTACATAGTATTGTTAATACTTTTTTACTTTTCCAAATCCAGAAATATTAAGGTAGCAGGTAGGCGTGGGCGTTTGTGGTTTCTGAGTGTGGGGGTGTAAAGTGGTGTCTGATGACTGTGCTCTATGAGAGACTAGGCATGATGCAAGTCTCCCTTAAAGCACAGTCAACAGACATGTGGTTTCAGTATTATAGGTCTTTCATTGTAGTAATGCGAAAATGTAAGCAATTTTGTTAGACCCGTCATAACATAGAGTGACTCAACCACTCTCTTGATTACAGCGGCCGCCTCAGCGTCACTACGCGGGGCCTAATGGTATCCGGCTTAAGCCTAGTTCATACTCCGACGCACGACCGCCGGCGACCGACGCACGATCAAATTCTCGACGCCGACGTCGTGGTGTTGATTCATACTTTCGCGTGCGACGGCGATGGCCATCGGCGTCCGGACGCGCGTTCGGTCGGCGTGCGATATTAAAGAGTTCAACAAATTTGAACTCTCTGCGTCCGATCGCGGCGTCGTACCAATGAATGATCACTTTTCTGGTCATGGGACCAAGGACTCATGTTTATGCATATTTTCAAAGGCGCCTAGTTCAAACTGGAAAGACGGGGAATGGGAATTGATTACGTCGTTTTACGCTTGAGCTTCCTCGCATAAAGAAGTTAAAATGTCGGACGCAGAAGAGCTACTAATATGTGAAGTAAAACGTTACATACATATCTCGTCGGTGGCGTTTCCTTCGCATCCTGTAGAGGACAGCCATTGCCTGGACATTTAAAATAAGCAGTGCGTCCTCCTCCTCCATTTTGACGTGGCAGAATGGTTTAATCGCGTGAGCATTCATAGTCACGCGATACGACGCCTACAAAATCGTGCGATGGCATAGGCGACCGACGCAGTACGCTGCGTTCGACGCCGGCGATGGTCGTGCGTCGGAGTATGAATCCACCTTTAGTCGTTTCGCGCGATATGCACCATTCTGGGAAAACTCATTGTGGAAGTATGCTCATTAGCATAATGTATTATTAGCTCCAGCTCCAGGTAATCTTGCGCAGTGTTTCTTCGGCCCAGATACATTGTGGTGGAAAACGTTTAGGTCTAGTACAATGAACGCCCGGCTTGCGCCAGACTAATACGTGAAGAAGGTCTGGCTGCGCGAGACTACTGTGATAAAAATGACCATTGCAGAGACTCTGTGACGTAGGCAAATACTTTTTACAGTTAAAAATGCTCTCAAAAGACGACAAGGAATGATTAGTTATTAACATTTCCTGAACTATAAACCTTATCACTTTACATAAATAGGTTGCGTGCTTTTCTTTCCTCGTGACAATATACAGCAAAATAGTTACAACTCCACAATCGCGCTATAAGTCCATAATAAGGCCACGGTGACCCGTTATAAATGTTTCGCCAGCTTTGTATTTTGCCGCTACGCGGCGCGTTGGGTCTTTGCGTCTAGCCTGGGAGTCCTGGATTTGAGGGGTATTTTGAAACTGTGTTATGTATGAATTTATTTTAAATTTGCTTGTAGTCATGAAGTTTGCTTGCTGTATCGGTATACGGCATACCACAAACACACTTATCGGGGATGAACATTTTGGCGGGTTGTGTACCGATTCAGATGTCGATTCATACCTGTTGATGAATGTGCATCCTCGCCTTACAAGACAATCATGGTGTTTTTACGGAGCAGTCCTCTTCACAATCTGATCTCCCTCTCGTTGTCTGTTGCAGAGGCCCACGATGCCCTCCATAACTTCTCGTGTAAGATGTTAGCCTCACGGCAGTGTGCTGAATGCAGCTTCAAAGACCAGCTTCTCCCTCGATAAAGCGATGACTCCGGAAAGAAATAACTAGACTTTCGTCTGTGCTTGCGCGTACTGCTACTAGGGACAAGGAGGAAGTTTGATGTGTAATATGTTGGTTATTCATTTGGAAAATACGCTTCGATCTAGCAATAATTGCACTTCTCTAAACAGGACAAAAAAACTTGCTAGAACTGTTATAAATCGAACACTGTATCACAAGCCAACAATACAATAAAGGCATTTTCAAAACAAAGTTCAGCTTGTACCACGGTGGTGATTCAAATTTTACTGTACGAGAGGTAGAACAAAAAGACGATATTTTTCTAATGGGTATACGTCTCCATATACATATATGTAAATATGAAGTCGGCCTTGACCATCTTCCAAAGAATGCA